>NC_049979.1:16824197-16923483 GCF_000003815.2 Branchiostoma floridae | reverse complement strand
TCCCCTCCACCTCTGATACAAACACGCCCCACTGCGAGCACAGGAACGATATAGAGTCAACAGGGAAAACCACGGTCTCATTAACATCATTAGTAATTAATGATCAAACCGCATTATGTTATTTAGTATCAAAAGAAACCCTGGCGATATCTTATTCAGTGTTATGATGTAAACGTATGAACAGAAATTTGTGGCCTGTGGTACAGTTTAGCGACAGGTCGGCGCTGGAGTGTTCCTATTCCAAGCTAAATGTACTGGTGTAGTCCACATGACCTTGGAAACAAGCGGAGCACGCCTACCTTTGTCAGACGCAGAGGACGGCAGTGCGCTCCAGCTGGTCACTCCCGCCTGTCTCTCCCGCATCAAACACTCGTAAGAAGGGTCTGTGGGGAAACAACAAAATTATTACAACAAACTCAAATACTCTATATATACATCTATAGAATTAAAACTATTCCCATACTTTTAAGACACTTGATGATGGGATATCAGTCCATACATCATACATTGAAGAAGTCTGCAAAGACTAATAGGATCTTAGGAAGTTTGTTTCCGCCCAGAGGAAAAGTACGACGTACAGTGGCGCTGGATGTCCGCCGGGAGCGCTGCCGCGAGGAAGGACATGGTGTGGCGGGGACAGGGCGGTGGGGATGGTACAGGCGATACTTAACAACTATCTGGGCTCTTATAACCAGAGGACGTCTCTATAGCACAGGTAGTCAACGATGGCACAGACAGGACGTGAACACGTTCTTATGACTGGACCCTGCGTGCAGAATGACGTATCAGACACCGTCACACGTCTTTTCTTGTTTTGTTCGTCACAGGAACGATCGGTACCCAGAAGCACCAACATCTATCCGAAAGAGGACCGACCAATCACTGGCCCGGAAAAGTAATTATAGTGCAGCGGGGTACAAGTCACACAGAAGAGCTGATTATTGGGAGATGGTACAGTGTCATTCATTGGACTCATCCTGGCATGTATACGTAAGAACTGCTGGAAAAAAATCACGACAGCCTGTTCTCATTACTTTTATGGCTTTGATACACAGGAGCGTCACATATTTGTATAAGTTGAAGAGGAGATAGTCATTAGCAGAAGAATAGTGCAGACGTAGGCGGGTGTTCATACGTGAATCACGCAAAACGTAATAGACTCGACGCTTGTGTTGAATTCGAAGAAAACAACTGAAAATAAGGATCGGTTTGAAATGCCAACGACTTTTGTTTGTTGTGGAGCTTTTACGTAAACACCGCGATTCTGCCCATATGTGGAGACGGCCTGATGTTGTGAACAAAAGTTCAGTCCTCCAGACTCCGACAAAAAAACGCCGGCGGTAGGCGTTAAGGGGTTGTTGAGTGGGTAAGATGACGAACGAGCGGTTTTTGGAAGTTTGCTTGAGCAGGCATCTCTACAAATCACATGGCAACGTGCTCAAACACTACGACAACAAAGGAAAGCTTTTTGCGGGCGCCCGGCACCCTCCTAGTGAACAGGTGGTAGTATGTGTTGTGCGGACTACAGACTCAGCCGGCCATGACTACATGTCTGCCTACTTAAGGTGTATCCATGTCTCTAAACACTACACGCGTCTCTGGGTCAACATACAAACCTGGCCACGCGCGCTAGCAAACAGCCTGTTATTTATCCCGTTATGATCCCATGAGAAAATACAAAGCCATTGTTTCTCCACAATCTGTACAGACCTTGATAAACAATTACCTACATTCAAGGTAAAATGTTATTTTATTTTTTTGGAGCTAATATGTGATCCTCTTTATTTCATGTGACACTACTCATATTAGATCCATTGCAATCGTTCTTGATCTATATTATATCACGTATGTTTTATATAATAATATATTACATGCAATGATACAATTCAGGTATCGTTTCTGAGAATAAATTATAAGATAAGAACGTCGATGTACGAGTCTCTAGCAGGTGTATAATTCCGGTTTGCTATTCATGGATTTTAGACTTCTCATAGCCTGGATACCAGACCCCAGATATTTCTGAGATCGGGCTGGGGTCTTGTATCCAGACTATGTCTCTCATGCAGTGGTCGCCTTTCTGTCTAGGTCTTGAGAGTCACAAGACGACGATGTTGACGACTGTTCTTATTGCCCGGTATATTTCTATATTACCTAATTAGCAGTATTGTTGACGTGGAATGAAAATTCATACAAAAGATTGCCATAATTTCGTTTTGGCCAAAAGATCCCTTTTTTTCCGGAGTCTATCAGACGCGTTGCGGCATGGCTAGTACGGTGTGTAGGTAAGAAAAGGTTTGACTATGTCCGGAAGGCTGAATGAGACTGGACACGCGTGTCTTTGACAGTCCAGGAAGGGAGGGTGTGTGGAAATGGACGTAAGATAGCTATAATGACCCATTCCTAGCTACATATTTCCTTGAAAAGATCAGTTACTTCTGAAGTTCCGGTGGTTCATGTCAGGGAGGATGTCGGGGAGGAGATGACTTTGATCTAACGGAAAGTTGTTTCCAACCACCGACCCTTCCTCTGTCCGGAGGGGAGACAGTTGTATTTATAAGTGCTGTTATTACCAACCTCTCATCCCTCCTGAAATAGCCACAATCCCAATCGTTCAAGGAACGCGTGATCAAATCAAATATGTCTATTTTCGGTACGACGTACGTTTGATGCGAGCTTTTTTTGTCAAAGGTATCAAATCAAACTTTATTGCTCCATTAAGTGGCTGATGTGACAGGTAGCAGAACAATCTCTAAGTACCGTAATTAGAGTTATATTCAGACCCGCGCACTTTCCTGCACCTAGCTGCAGTAAATATTACGTTGCCCCTCTGCTTTGCTTGAATGCAGGTGCCTTGGACGGCCTGAGCGACGCTGTATCACAGATTTTGCTGTGTTGACTAATGTGATTTCCGAACGCCTCATCAGTTCGGAAAATAGAGACCTCCGCCTGGAAATTACAGGTAGTGTCCGCCGTGCCGGCACCCTCCGAGCCGGCGTGGCGGGGAGCCTGGCGGGAGGACCCGTCCCCTGTCCCGGCTCTTGTCTCAGTCAATACCCGCCGGAGAGGACGTCTGGGGAGCAGCCCCGAATATTTCATGCTTAGTTAACAACAAGTCGGCCGAATTACAGGCTGGCGAAGAGCAACATTGGCAGCAATTACGCGCAATTTACTCCATGATGGCGCGCGACTACTATGGTTAATGCAGTCCAATTATCCCAGCCCCCCGAGTCTACCCTAACCAGCGCCGCGGTCCTGCGGGACTGAGGAGAAGACGGGGACAAACACAAACAACAGAACTTCTGCGTGTTAAGTTCTGCTAAAAATAACATAACTTCTGCTAATGTTACGTTAACTAACTACAGAGCTTCTCCGTACAGGTCCGAGTGAAAATCAGATGTGTAGTATCTACAGCACTCCGTGATAGGAGATGAAATATTAATGAGAAACATGAGGCGTAGTCGTCCTCTGAGGGTTCTATTGTGGACACGTGTAACGGTGTGATGACAATTCATCAATGTGTACACATCGGGCGTTAGAAGTCTTTAACGTTTTAGACAAGGGTTGGTTAAGTGCAGGTGTGTGGACGTCACACATTACATAATGATAACAATACAATGTCACACAGGTTAGGTGTCTGTGGTTTAAGCATCTTAGTTTTAATGAATCGATAATAAGATAATTGTAGTATGTGGTATAAAGCTATAAACATATGTGTTGATGGACAGGGTAGAATAAGAGAACTGTCAAAGTGTAGATAACTCTAGATTTTTTTTTTTAACGATAGAGTACTGTACTGTCTGGGCGCATGGCCATACTGTTTTGATTCACTCCAGCTATTCATTAAGGACTCAATCTCCGTTCTATCTAAAATTTCCAAGCCTGAATGTACGGATGGCCACGTGTTTACTATATTTCATCACCAGGACAACAAGGCATGCGGCAGTTATTTGTCAGAACCGGTGTCAATTTTTACGACAAAACAAATTACCTTCTGACAAATATTAGCATGCAGTCCTTGAGGCAACAGGTTCAGCATAAGGTAATTATCAATTACATACAAGTAGACGTAAACACTTGATCTGTTGCACTGCCGCCTACTTTTATATTTCACCAAAGGGTTCGCTAAAATATATACACACTGTCGATAGAGCCCGAGACTTTTCTTTATCCAATAGACGTCATGGCTGATTATAACCACGCTAACTGTCCAACGGTCTCACACACCAAGACACTGTAACACCAGCGATCAGTTTTGATTTAGTAACTTCCACATACAGACTGACCATGGACTTCAGCAGCCATACTTCGTCACCATATGTCATACGTGAAACATCGTCAAAACGTAAAAGCGTAATTCAATACGTCTGACTCATTAGATGCTTTTTTGTCAGGTTGTTTCTGTCTTGAATTTGTGCTTGTATCTTTCATATAAACTTTCGTATTGATAAAGGGACAAAAGTCTTACTGAAGAGTATTATTGAAGAGTCGCTTCCCCTTTAAATCAATATGTAGAGAGAAGCACAGTTAACCTCCCATGATTTTAAACAATTACTCCTAATGGTGCGTCCGAGCCATCAGACCGGGTAATGGTCGGCAATTGTTCACACCGGTAAATGACGCTGGCTCCGTCGGCGGTCCTCACGCTCGCGCCCGACGAAACGGCGGTGAGGACATACAGGGGTTCAGCCCCCCCTCCCCATTTTCGTCCTGCCAAGAGGGGAGATGGATGATATCCTGGAACACCCTCCCCTGCCTGTCGTTTATTTGAAAATTGAGTGATTATTGGAAATGCAGTTAGAGAGGGAGATGTATGGCGGTGGATGTTCCGGCGCTTACAGTGATGGTCACTCATCGCTCACTCCAAGATAAACCAGCGAGGAAGATGAGAAAGTCACAAAGGAAGATGACGTATGTTGAAGCGAGTAAGTGGGGCGATGAGAGGAAAACCAAACGAAATTGCAGTGGAAGACAAGAGAGGGGGGTCAAGGGTGGCAAAGGAAGTTGTAAAAAGGGTGCACCAGTAGAAGGAAAGGTGTATGGGAGTCTGGCGGCCTCTAAATACTATATGGGCCATGCTTTGTACGAAAGGCCAGAGTATACGTAAGGAGGAAGAGGAAGGTGCAGAAGAGGCGAGAAGAGGATGGCAGAGTTCTCTCATTATGGTAGTCGACTAGTTTTCCTCCGTTACTGTTGACTGAAGGCGTAAGACGTCGACAAGTCACCAAGGAACAAGAAGCAAACAAAGAAGGCTAACTTCCCAGCTTTGAATATATACAAGTGAATGTGTTTGCGTTGTATCCAAAACTTTTCTAATCGTTCCATCTACTTTGACGGAGTTTCCGACGGTAAATCACAGAGAAGACCCATTGAAGATCTTCGATAAATGGTCTATCTGGAGAGTACATAACAGATCCGAAGCGCTTTAAACCGGCCTAATGTCGATTGAAGACCGTCAGATTCTAGTATCTTGCGGCCTCACAAAAGACGCCATCCTCCGGCGCACATCGACCCTAGCAGCCCGCAATTTATAAAATAGGTCCGAACCGGATCCAGCCCCGGACGACCAGGCGCCGGGCGCAACTTTGGATCGAAGTCTGGCGGCCTCTATATACTATATGGGCCATGCTTTGTACGAAATGGATAGGCTCTGGCCTGGTCGGTTACTTTGATGGAACAAAAAAGCTTTGGTAGCTTTAAGTCAGACTCTGTCATTTTTCATCAGAAGGGAACAGGGAGATAGAGCAGAGTGACTGATGTCGGAACATCCCCTATCGGGATATATGTGTGACAAGATCACAAATAATAATTCAAACGGTGATATGTACCATATGGATAGTTTGTTTCTTTGTTGTATTGGGCTGGTTACTGTTATCGCAAAGGATAGCGGATGCAATGTTGTGGAGGTGTACAATAATAGACAATGTCAGTAGGCGGCGCTGCATCCCGTCTTCGTTCACACGCGAACATAGTGAACACGATCGCAGATTGCGTGCGGGTGGAAGGAAAACAACAACATGAAACAATTCACAAATCCCAACTGACTAACTTTAAAGATCTATGAAGGTTTGAAACACAGCTGCCCAATAATTTCCCCGTGACATTCATCACCGAGTCACAAGCTTCGGCCCTATACTAGTTTTATATAAGTGCCCCGATATTCTCGACAGTCTGCGACGTCTATTTGTACTCTTTTACAACAGTCTCACAACTTCATACAAAATTGACATGACAGATGATTCATGATAGCCTCGGGGACAGATCTCTGGTTAAATTTGTCAAATTGTCACTCACTATAGCCAGGATTCATTCGACAATTTTCGCCCCTCCCCTCCCCAAATGCATCTTATTGGCCTCCTTTCAGTCTGATTGTGAGAACTGTGTAATATTTGCACAGTTTCTATTGCCGAAACAGATAGATTACAACGTGCGTCATCTTGGTAGTGAAGTAAAACAAGCGGCTTCTAACAGAAGAATCGCGCCCATTGACGACGTGCCGGTGTGTGGTCCGTGTCTAGGGTCCTACAGGTGAGCGGAGGACCCGACTCGCCGCTACTGTCGACTTGTAAGACAGTGTTGTTGTTATGACCCCGAGTATTGTAAAGACTGATCACCCGTGGTGAGCCTAGAGGGCTCGGTGTGACATGTCTGGCGAGCGGCCAGGAGCAGAAAACACAGCTAACCTTTCTACCTACACAACTTAGGTCTGTTCTTTGACACTACACGTCTGGTACCACGGCGATCCCCACGATATGACGAAAGACTGCTCCTTGTAGTTAGAGAGACTAGGAATAAACGACATTTGCTCCACGACAAATTACTTCTGGACCATTAGTCGTTGGCACACGGACAGGTGACCTTCATGTTGTCGCGCCACCACTGTGTCAACATTGCTGTCATTCCGCAGCTAGTATAGAGCATTCATACTTAGAACTCTCGAGAAGATATCAGCAAAGCCATGAATTCAACTGCGTTTTGTTTTCTGTAGACATTTCCAGATTACCTCGAAGTTTCATATGTACATATGTATGACTATGACATCATTGCTTTTGCTCCTTTATTTTCTTTCCGTTTCTGAAATTAAGAGGTTGCTTTTCCGTGGTATTTCAAGAAAGCCACCTGCCCATGGCGACTGTTTTAATTTCATTATAAATGTACCAAATGCTGATCACCTTCACGTTAGACATGTGTTAGAACAGATTCAGACGGTGTGTAGTACGACCATACCTGTACATGATGAACATTTCTACTCCCGCTCGTCCAAGCAGATCATAGACAGTTTTGGCCAGACCGTCTCCTTGACAACCAGACGTCTCAACTTGTACGATTTCTCGCCACTTTTCAAGACAGACATTTCCATATAAGGAAAACTAGACGTTCTTTCCTGGGTGTCTAGGAGGGGACCGTCTAGACCCTCCGCACAAAGCACAACAAAATCAGCGGGTCTAGACGTCGTGCATTAATGATCGCCCGGAGGGGCATGTGAATCGAAGTAACCGAACAAGTGGCTCACCTGGCCTCTGTAGCCGGGACGTGCCGTGGACGGCCTGCGAGGTGGGTGGGTAGG
Organism: Branchiostoma floridae; assembly: GCF_000003815.2. Lineage (NCBI taxonomy): Eukaryota > Metazoa > Chordata > Leptocardii > Amphioxiformes > Branchiostomatidae > Branchiostoma > Branchiostoma floridae. Next base: position 16,915,919 of record NC_049979.1, on the reverse strand, counting down.
AGAACACACAGGAGCCTGCGGCAAAAACAACAACAATCGGTCAGGCAATAGCATGACTGCCGTTACCTTGGTAACGGACTTTGTCAGACGATAGTTTCAGGGTCCTTACAGGTGAGCGGAGCTGTATAATGCTGTCTAAAGCACGTCGGGAAGATCCTATCTAATGAGACGACTTAACTTTCATTCAACACCAGGTGGCAAGGTCGTCGCTGTTTGGGTGTTTCTCAAGACGACAGATGTCTCTTGTGCTTGGCCGTCTATCTACACCCAGTTTACTTGATGTTCGATTGTCAGTTTTATGTTTGCAATTCGGAGTTGTTAAAAGCTTCATTTTTCACAGAGTTTGTCGCCCGCCTGGCTACCCCACGTGTACAGTCTCAAACAAACCACGTGGAAATTTTGGCACATAGTCAACTGACTGACAGAAGTTGTTTTGCTGGACAACCTCAGGTGCTAAACGATCATCCAGCCAGCTGTCGCTATCTGGTCTTGGAATTTGAGCATGTTTTCGCTAGACGGCGCTGCTAGCCTATATGCAAAATAAGTATTATCACCGTATGTTCGAAATTCCACCTACATTTGTGGTCTTTATGATCTTTATGAACGTTGTTATGGTTGTTAGACCGTAACGAATTTGTACTCTGCGTTCATTTCATGATTAGATGTGCCGGTGACTAGCATGCACTTCTGACCTCGGTTCGACCTTTTCCACTCAAACAAAGTACCTGAAGTACTGCCGTCCCTAATCACACGACGATCTCAACTTAACAACGTCTAAATGTTTAATATGTGACAGTTACGATTATTTACAACACTGTGCTATCTGCTACAAGTAATATTCGGTCGGCTCGTCATAGGGTGGTGGCTCACAAATGCAACAATTTGAACACAACACATATGCAATATTGGTGACGACTAATGACATGTGTGATTTTGCTCCAGGCTACGTTTGAACTCATTAACATATACACAGATGAGATACAAAAGTTTATAAGAGGTCAAGCGAATTGTTACATCATCAAAGAAACACGCCCTGAGGAGATGTCTCTACACCTGGCTGATCCTACTGACCGTGTAGTTAATCGTATAAGCGGGTAAAATCACACAAAACAATACAGTAACGTAAATTGGTATGAAGACTTACCAGTCTGCTGGAAGCGTGGTGAAGCGGCCAGGGCCTTGTCCACATCGTCTGACGTCAGGTTGGGGAGAGGTGCTGTAGTGGGTGAAGTAAAGGAAAGGAGTTGGTACTTCATCAAGCAACCACATAATGTTTCATACTGAGAAAGTAACCCGTAAAATAAATGTTGTTTCGGGGTAAAACTATTTCGCTTCTTTTCTTTTTTCTTCTATATGTCAAACATCCCGCCACACTTGGACATCATAAGTAACATAGCTAATACAGGCTCTAAAGCCCAAAGTTGTGGTCGGTCTACGACGTCTCATCCCACAAACCTAAGTGAGTATCCCTCTCTACTTACTCTGCCTGAGGAAGAGCAGGTGTGCGAAGAGCACGTCTCCGTTATGCACGTTGGTCAGCCTGACGAAGTCGTCCCTCTGCAGCCTGCACAGCTCCTTCCCGTCCATGTCGAACCGGGCCGGCTCCACGCCCTGGAGGTTGTACTCCTTGATGGCCCAGTGGAGCCACTGGCGCACGTGCTCGGGGCTCCACATCATCGGGTCTGGGGGAGAGGACAGGTGCATTAGAACAGAGTTACTAGTACATTTCTTGCTTAATTACAAGATGTTGAGCACTGTGGTGACTAGATAGACTGATCACTGTCACTGTAGGTACATGTATCAGAGAAGGAGAAACTCCTGCACGTGATAATTGTCAGTCGATGCGTATGGTTACTGTTATGACTTGTTATGATGGAGAGGACCAGAGTCACCTGCTACACCGCGCACTAAAACGTTACTACCGCCGGCCCACCCACCAAGCCCCCCTCCCATAGCCCACGGTAAACCTTCCTGTTATGGTTGTGGTTAAAACGCTGTTGTCTTTACTCTGAAACTCTCGCTGTGTGTTCTTAAATAGGAGAAACCTGGCCGCTTATGGCCATGTTCCTCGCCATGCATAAAATATGATTTGTGAGGGAAGGAAGCTGTACGGAAATTTACCCCCATGAATGTTTATAGGGTAGCGGTGACGAAGAAGAAATACAGAACCATCAGTTGTGACCATGTGCCACGACGGAGAACACAGTTCTACGATTAAACAATTGTTGTAACTTCAACTTGTCCTGTAGCAGATCAATGCGTCTGCAAATGCCAAACTGTCTTATTTTGTTAGCTTCCTCTATGATATCAAAGCCATTTTAATCAACTCCGGATATTCACTGGAACCTCAAATAATACTGACGACCCCTAACGGGTTTGCGTGGAGCGAGTCAGGGTCTGCAGGTGTTCCCCCGCACCTCCCGGCCGCTTCAAAGCGAACCCCGGCGACAGCTGGCTAAGCCTGGCTGCAGGTCGTCTGGAGTGACTTGGGTGTGTCCTAGCAGTGCCACGGAATACAGACATTCATGTCCAAATACAGACGACTTCAAACACAGGCTATGGCGTCCCGGAGGTGGTCTGGTACAGAGTTAGTCAGATGCAGGTGTTGTAAGTCGGCTGATACACAAGCCGTCTCCATGAAACAGGCGGCCATTACGAAGCATCGCTCCCCTGTCCGCTACAATAACAAGCCAGGGCAGGACGATGACGGGGGAAGCATGATGGAAGGTCGGCCTGACGACGTACCTTCTCCGCTCCGTTAGCTCTTGACTGTCAAAACTCCGGAGAAAACGCCGTTTCCCAGGCGAACAGCTCCATGGGAGCCAGCAAGGACACCTCAGTACAGCACCGACTCCTTTCCCAGGGACCGGGGACTGACAGGGCTGAGTCGTCTGCTTTCCGTCCTGGTCTGAACGTGAGCTCGGCAAAATGGACAGGTGCCAAGGTACCGCATAGGGGTGGGTTAGAACGATAGGAGAAGAAACCACGGCTTTGTGGTTGACTGAACAGAAGTGTGTGGAGGATCCCTCGAGGCCTTTCTTGTTTCATTTTAAAGACTACACTACTACAGAAATGAAAGACGTCGAAAACAGTCTCTAATGTCTCCCTGGATCAAATGTTTTAACATTGACACCATAGACCAGGATTACTTCCCTAACGCAATAGTTTTGAAATTTCGAAGATGAAGATCCAAAGATCTCCTGTCGTAAGCTGTAGGAAACATTTCAGAGGGTCAGCAGGATAGGGGAATGTGTGAACGTTATCTTAGGGGATGGAAGAAGCGAAATTGAGCAACCGGAGGACAACGCCATTAGAACACCGCTCCAAACATGTACCCAATGCTGGGAGGGGCTCGTTGGCTGCTTGTAAACTGATGACAGAAATACTGCGAACATAAAGCTGGAATCCCAGCGCCTCTACTGCTGCCTTTTGGGTAGAAGAACAGTTCGCGTCCTTCTGATGACCCAGGCTGGCAGTACTGGTGTGAAACCAGGACTGTTCCCAGGGACGTCCATGCAGACAGATTATAGAGCTGACATCAGACCTGTTGATCCGTTACTGTGCAGTTCGTGTATGCCACAACTGGCATCGATACTGGAATTCTCTTTTAAAAAATCCAGCATGGTTTACGGTTATCATTTAGATATGTTTGCGTATGACATTCTTCGAGTCAAACTCCTAGCTCAGCACTAAAACGGACCGATAAGGATAAACGGTTTCTCCGGGATTGTCACATGCCTTCAGGCCCGCCGACCACTTCACGGCTCGAGAAGGATAGGATATAAACTTCTCCTCACGCAGTCGCTAACGGAGCCTGGGAAACATGTTATTAATCTGACCAATCTAAAATCATATCTGTGACAGGACCAGGGACTGTCAGGGTAACGGAAAGCAGGCCCCCTCGCACCAAAGGCGCCGAGCTGCCTTCTCACGCCCCGCAGCCGTGAACGGGAGGCGCACAAACAGCGGTACATATCTCCATTTCCGGCGGCGCTCGAGGCGACTCGATCGGCATGTTGACACATCGCTGAGCCACTGACGGTCAAGTGCCTCCCGCCTGAGTGATCGCCCCTCCTGCACACCAGACCTTCAGCTGACCCCATGACCGGGTCAAGACGAAAAATTCCCAGCTAACCGGCAATTTACCCGTCAGAAGACGGAGGTGGTTCGTAGGTCGTCTTTCCGTCGGACCCACAAGTACGGAGGGCAGGCTGAAGGGCGCGCGCTGACTGCCATCTGCTGGGCGAAAATTAGTCCCGACGGTCGGGATAATCCCTGACATAATCCCGGGGATAAGCCTGCTTCAAAGCCGCTAAGCCTTCCTTGGCATATCGAGACCGTTTAAAGTTGACGAAAAAAGGCTTGGATTAGAGACTGCTGGGTGCCAATGACACTACTGGCTTGGTTCTACAGATCCTCAGTAACCGTTAAACTACAGCAGTTGGAGAAAGCTGACGTAAAGCATTGAGCGTGCGCCAAAAGCTTTGCTTTGCTGCCAGTTGTCGCATTGCCATTAGACTTTACGAACATATGCAGCAATGGTCCTGAGGGGTATGACATTGAACAGTACCACCAGTAGCCTTAACTTCCGATCGGGCCGATACAGATAAGTGCTGCTAAAGTGGGGAGAGGAGGGAGGGGCTCAGCAAAAGTTAATAAAGTCACGGCGAGGAACTCAGTATGGAGGTGTCATCTGTATCATCAGCAACCAAGTTGTTTTCGACATAGAAAATGGTTTCGGTCTTTAGTTCCCAACCATCAGTTTGGCGTACGGCACTCGTTCATAATTTTGTTTTCACTGTTTTTAAAACCAAATGGATGATCAACAACTCTAGTCAAGTACCAACGCAGGTTAAAATTATGATTAGGTTAAAACAACACACCCTTCATTACCCAGCATCGTGTGGAGGGGTCGCACCAAACTGTGTAGGAGGTTCAAAGTGGCCACTTTCCTGGCAAAGCAATATTTTACAGAAACATTCCCCGCCCCCACTTGGAGGCTTTTGTTTCAGCCGTGCGCGGACAGGCGTCACCAAAGTCAAAGTCGCAGCCGTGTCTGAGTTCTCCTGGCGCCATTTTATGTGTTTTCGATTAACATCGGTCAATTCCAAAGTGAGAATTTTCACTCAAACGGTGCGAGAATGCTAAACTGTAACACGATAGCTCGCCATCTCTGCTCCTCATATAGAACTAAACATGTCTTCACTCCAGTCAGGAAAGAGAAGCATGTGTCCTAGCCGCAGCATCTGTAACAGATGTAGCAGTCTGTGGAGGAACTGGACCAGTGACAAAAACATCGGATCAGTTCTACACGGTCAATAAGGACCGGCTTGTAGGTGATATTGAGGGACACAACACTTATCACGTACTGAGATGGGGGTCCATAGGCCGGGTGCCACTCTAGAGGGTCACTGGAAGATGGGTAAGGGAGGTGCCGGTGAAAGAAAGAGGAACAGGATCTAGGAGTCATCCAAAACATGTCCTCATAATGATGATATTAAAACACAGCGTTAAACTGTGATCGTGATATGTTTAGAAATGACTTTGGCACTGACTGGGACCCATAGGGTAATTCCATGACGGCTGTTGGCGCTTGTAGTACAGCACGTATGTTCGGGTCGTGATCGGCTGGTAACGATAATGGGAATGAACGTCATATCATCGGCCGATAACGACGAATTCCTGCACAACCAACAAAAGTGGTATCGAGAAGATATGTGGACCCTAGGTTCACGTCTAATTCTCGACGTCCCCAGGCCAGGAGACCCTGGGCTTCATCCTAACCTCAGCGCAATTGATCGTCGATTATAAATTTCTTTCCATCAGATTTGGAGTAATTCCCCTTCAATGAAATTAAAAGCCAAACGGATGTAGGTGAGATCCGCAGTTGACAGTCTAACTTGAGAAACTTCAGAAAGGGGTACGGTCGCCAAGAGGCCAGTAAAAGTGATCCCGGAATCGTTCTCACTTCTCAAGAGGCAATGCAAAGTCTAAGACATTGTCCAGAAGCTGTTTCTTGAAAGTTCTCGTTGGGAGTATGGTTCTTGTGAGGCTAGTTTGAGCATGCGCGAAACCCGAGCCCTCCAGGCGTTGATCTGAGTGAGAATGATGTGGGTGTAGAGCTGCAGGGGAGGGGAAATATGAGCCGCGTGGCAGGGCCTTGGACTGATATGTTCTCTCATTTGTCAGTGTCGCGACTGTTGATCGCCTTCTCGCCATCACGACCTGGCTATACATAGCGGCGTATCTTATTGGCAGTGATAAATATGCACAAAACAATGGCACAACGATGCAGGTCACAAGTCCAAAATAAGATAGGCATTGGCAAAAAATAACATATTTTCCCCAAGTTTCTCACTTGCAATTTCAAGAGTCTGAAGATTTAGGAGGTTTTCATGTTGAAGCATCTGTGAACAATCCTTGCATACGTGATACTGAGCCGGTGAAAGGTGAGGGGAGAGCTGCAGACACAATTTACTCCACCTGAGCTTCTTGGAAACCAGGCTACTAAGACGATTTCGTAAGATTAAGAAAATATTTAGACTTGAACCTCTGCATCTACATCTCGTCTGTATAAACACGCCTGGCCATGAAGATGGAAGAAGGTAATCATCACGGACACGTGTGGTTAGGCCATCGTAACATCTGAGAAATTATTGATAAAATACAGATGTCAATTTCAAAGAAGCTACTACAGTAGGTGAAAGACACCGAATCACATTAATTTTACTTCTATGTCTCAGAAAGTGGGTTATATGCCTTTCTAGTGCCAAAGACTGATGAAGAATCATGAAGCTGTGGGAAAAAATGAGCTGTATCCATCTCCGCCTTGTTTTCATTCCTCTCCCAAGAAAAGTCACTTCCACTCACAGCTCCCGTGGACAGACAGCAGTAGGCCCGCGCCTCGGGGTACTGCTGACAGTACAGACTCAGCACACAGAGAACAGCACACCCAACAGGTGATCTCTCTAGCCCTACTGACGGTACAGAGAATAGCACACCGAACAGGTGATCTCTCTAACCCTACTGATGGTACAGAGAACAGCACACCCAACAGGTGATCTCTCTAATCCTACTGATGGTACAGAGAACAGCACACCCAACAGGTGATCTCTCCAAATCTGCTGACGGTACAGAGAACAGCACACCGAGCAGGTGATCTCTCTAAACCTGCTGACGGTACAGAGAACAGCACATCGAGCAGGTGATCTCTAACCCTGCTGACGGTATAAAGAACAGCACACCTAACAGGTGATATATCTAACCCTACTGACGGTACAAAGAACAGCACACCCAACCGGCCATCCCTCTAACCCTGCTGACGGTACAGAGAACAGCACACCGAGCAGCCTGATCTTTAACCCTACTGACGGTGCAGAGAACAGCACACCGAGCAGGTGATCTCTCTAACCCTGCTGACGGTACAGAGAACAGCACACCGAACAGGTGATCTCTCTAACCCTGCTGACGGTACAGAGAACAGCACACCGAGCAGGTGATCTCTCAAACCCTGGTGACGGTGCAGAGAGCAGCACACCGAACAGGTGATCTCTCTAACCCTACTGACGGTACAGAGAACAGCACACCGAACAGGTGATATATCTAACCCTACTGATGGTACAGAGAACAGTACACCGAGCAGGTGATCTCTCTAACCCTACTGACGGTACAGAGAACAGTGCACCGAGCAGGTGATCTCTCTAACCCTACTGACGGTACAGAGAACAGTGCACCGAACAGGTGATATATCTAACCCTACTGACCGTCTATCAGAGAAGGATGAATGGGAAACGTTGGGCCCGATCCGCGGGATCAGGGCACGGAGAGAAAAAGACCTGTCAACAACGCATCCATCACTGTCCCCGGCCACTTCCTTCTCCTGATGACAGAGATGCGTGCCAAGGCGACAACACCGGCTATATAAAACTGCCAACACACCATGGATCTTCTGTCCGGCCTTTCCACTTAACAAAAAGGCCATCAGAGTGCAGTTACAAGGAAGCTGTTACAATGTTTCAAAAGAATAATAGGAAACCACAAGAGCGCTGAAAATGATGAACGCTGACTTTATTCATGATGACACCACACTCCAGTACACCTATGTTACGAATGATTACAAAACAGAATGGAACTAAACCAAATAGTAAAATATTTGCAGTGTGCCAAGCCCAGGCATTTTCTTTTTTTATCGTGGAGAGAAGACATGGTCCTGTCTGCGACGATGAAGACTTGAAATGACCTCGACAACATACTAGTAATCTAATGAGCACAAAACTGTGTCGGATAAAAATAGACCGAGAATTTGCTTACAGCTCTTTCCACATACGTGCCAAGGGATTCTGTGTCATTGACTGTTAGTTGCTACGAGTAACGTCAGCAAAAATCACATCGCAATGTTATGTATGATATAAGCAATTCAATATCCAATGTGTGAGTGTGAATGACCTAAATGTCAGGGCAGTGAGTCCTGTAGATGATGAGATGGATGGACTGTAGTGCAGGGTGGACAGTGATGTATAAGATGGACAGGGCTGAACCAGAGTCTGGATATGGCGAATGTCTATGCCTCAGGACCCTTTTCGCGCTCTAGGTACCACAATGTGGTAAGGAGTGGTTCAAGACAATACTAAGGACCGATACCGGCGATGCGGAGTGCAATCTTCAGTCCGAAGAGTTTCCCGTCCTCTCGGCCTGGGTCTGACCACACACGCCCATAGCAAACAGCAATGGGTAGAAACCCTAGCTCTGAATCCCCGTGCAGGTCTAGAGTGGAAGACCTCTAGACTCTGGAGGAAGACCGCAACTTCCGCGCGGCTGGCCCGATGTCTCGTTTTGCTCGGGTCCAGTCTGGTCTTGGTTGTTGTCCTGACCACAGAGGTCTTCCTCCTGAAGATGCTTGGCTGAAAACACCCTGATCATATTGCCTGATGCCTGTAGATGTCTAAACAAGTCCGCCGTATGGAAGTAGGTCTAACTACAACCCGCTTCGATTTCAAGATTAGTTTGGCACTAACAGTAATGTGAAATGATCATCGAGGGTCTTCTTTATTTGCCTTTCTGTACTTGTAATGCCATCAGTGAGAGAAAGTCTCACAATGAGTGAGTAAGGGTCTTACCCCTTTCCGACACTCATTTGTCTCTATACCGAAGACCGTTCACATCACCCATGGCTCTACAAAAAAAAATCTTCTTACTCAAGTGGGCGTACTCTTCGTGCGTCGGACTAAGAGCACACTTTTCATAAGTCAGACTAGGAATATCCTTATTTTAGCCTCTTCCAGTCCCCACAGGTCACTGGAAAAACAGTAGAAATTGGCCAAATAGACAGAAACACGCCAGAAGAATGTAGGACGCAGGCCGCACTCCTCGCCAGCTAACTCTTCTGGTCAGGCGCGTGTATACTTGGCCAATTTCTACTGTTTTTTTATAGCGACCTGGTAAGGCTATTTCACCACCTGAGTAATAAACTTATAAGTTTAAAAGATTACCAAAGGAAAAGTATGAAAGAGCACCATTAAAAAAAAACTATGGAGTGTTGTGTCGTTTGATGAGCGTTTCTCTATTGTGATCACGCACCTTCGCACATCACCGAGTTGCTGATTCTTCCCTTTCCAACCGACTACTCACGACTGCCTGTCAAGACGGCGACGGACTACCCAAAATCTCAAGTTATGCGGACTCCTTTTTTTCAACATTTGCATCCAATTACAAGCTAGCAATTGAATAACCATTTTACCACCCTTTCGGAGAAATGCAAAGGATGTTTTATACAGTGCTGTTGTATGATCCATGTCCGCTACTGGTTTCCAGTGGCCCTATCGTTAGCACAAACTCCAGCCAATCTTTTTGAGACGTGCAAATTCACTGAATACCTGAAATTTCCATCAATCAACACACGCAAAGTCCCGGTAACAGGATCCCCGGGAGAGTATGTGGTACCTGTGTGCCGGGCATGGCGGAGTCTTTTCGGGGATTTTCTCCCGGATTACGCACCAGATACACTAAAGCCAAGCACGGATCCACAGCTTCAACAGATACACTTACTGAGATACCAGGACGATGATCGAATGGACTCTAAATGTACACACGTGGATAATTATACATTATCCAGGGATAATACAAGGACGAGGAGTACTTGAATTACGAACGAAAAACACACCGGGTATCAATCGAATGTGAATAATTGAAAATGCTAGTATCAAAAGGGAGTAGCAACACTGCATGTTATGACTATATATCAATGGGCTTTCACTCTTTTCTTATTTTTGCATCTGTCAGAAAGGAAGTTTTACATGTCAGTGTTGAGGGCAAAATGTAGTAAGCATCTGTCCTTAACTTGTGTCCGCTTGTGTCGCGAGGTAGCGACCTTGGGGAAGCAGGTCCAAGCTGAAAACGGATAGACACTAGTCCGATAGGCTAACTAGTCCGGGGATGAATAAACGCAATAGGGCGTCAACCAAAGAGAAAAGAAGTTTGTGGGTTCGCTGTGGACTATAGCTATATACAGGATTCAGTGCGCTGGAAAAATCACAAATGCCCAAATAATGAAAAAAACCTTTGCTCGGTGATTTAAGACAATTTATATCAACGAATATAACATTCACCACAAGAGCTACAGTTTAAAACGGATGGGTATTTGAGACAACCAAGGGCCTCGGCAACATACCACATCATCTGTATCGTACATAATATATGTTTTACCTCTTTTGTCTATCAACGATGCACTGTTTCTGGTAAATAACCCAACAACGGGTGGAAAGTATAGCAATAACTGCTTAAGAGAAATAGCAGTACTTGCGACTTTTCACCAATATCCACTTGATACAATTCGATTTTCACTCTAAAAAGAATCAACTTATCAAGGACTGAAAAGTCAAGGTTACAACATCTAACGGGAGTCGTCACATAGATTCGTTTACAAAGAAAACTTTTGTTGGCTATCCCCAGTCAATGGGGGGATGTACCACCGCTTCTGTGTTATTAGTGGAGACTTAGATTTGAGAATATGTAGCTCTGCCATCAACTTCGTTCATACTTCAAGCCTTGCATCTGTAATAGCTTTTTCTGAAGTCAAGTCAATGACAGGCGTTTATTTTCTCCTGTTCATTACGCATAGAGTTGGTATCTTGTCACCATGTGCTTGTATTATAAAGGCAAGTCCACTGCTAATCTCACTAATGGAGGCGCTGATTCTATTGGCTTCCGATGAGAATTTCATTCTGTCACCTGCCCTTGGGCTATGTAGGGCTTACACAAAAATGTGGACAACAATAAATTTGTCCTTCGCACTAATAAATGTTAATTTGACAGAGAAAAGAAGTTGACACGTTGGTAAGCCTCCACACGCAAGTAGAATTATCGGTGGAAAAAATAGGCCGGAAAGTCCGATTGGCATCAGAGGAAGGAAAGGGAAATGTTGTACGGAGATAGGGTAGATTGGGCAGGGTTGGGCGGAAAGAGCTTGCGCTGTGTGGAGAAGATATGGACTTGGAACAGGAAAATACAACGTAATGTTTACAATCTGAAAGCCAGAAAAAAGGAAAAATGAAGAAAAAAAGAAACCTGTCGAATCACATGAATGTGAACCGCTTTGAACTGCTTACCTTTAAAATGAGTGACGGGTGATGAGAAGTCGAAACTTTTATATATCGTCTGTTTTTAAGAGAAGTTATTTTTTTCTACTTGCCGTCTAGATAAAGATTTAAAAAAAAACACGCAATAATGTTTGTTAAAACATTTTGGCAAAAGATGTTGACAGATGACACAAATAGTTCCGTCGCAGGAAAACTCAAACACGAAACTACAAAATACCATGTGTGACTCACTGCCGTCAGTTTGAATAGGAAACTAAAAAGAAAGGAAAATGGTAACAGTATTGGTCTTCCTTTAACTCCTTTCAGAAATGGATAACAATTTAAAATAAATAGTTAGGCTTGTCACGAAAACAACGTTTCGATAAACTATATGCATATGTGTTGCGAGAAATACCACGGCAAGACGAAAAGGAAACAGAATGTGACAGTAAGATATTAGATATGAAAGATCAGAGTAGAGCCAATATGGAAGCGGGATCAACTGATGGCGGAAAATAAGACGAAGACATTGAACATACAGGGCGACAGCATACACGTAGTAGGAACAGGAAAATTGCGAGTGAGAAGAGTTGTTATTGGGAAATCATCCGTGTTTCGAGCGCCTGAATGTCGGGAAAGGGTGGAAGCGATCTGACAAGAGGTTTCCTATGTATAGTCACGATGTAGCGTCGTTAGTGCCACAGAAAAATGAAGAAACGAAGTGGAAGCTCGCCACTCTCTCTCTCTCTCTCTCTCTCTCTCTCTCTCTCTCTCTCTCATTGCGACCTAAGAGTTGATAGATCGCCCAACGAATTGTATCGAAAAAGACGAATCGTTTTACGATTTGTGTGTTCTGTTGTCCTTTTAGTTATATTTTTACATTCTATATGATATACCCAGTTTGAAACCGAAGGTTTTAGGCCGCAGTGAGAGCGCAGCGCGATCACCATCTAGTGGAAAGGGGACTAAACTGATGGTGACATGGGTAACGTAACGTTCACGAACTACCGTTCGACCCGTCCTAACACGACAGAACACAAGCCAAAAGCAGGAAAAAGAAGTTGATAAATCTGTTTTGAAACTATGACTGCTACTTGTAAGTACAGGAGACGCACTCTAAAATACTTGTAACACAAAGTGCCGCGGATTGGTTTCCACAATTATTGGATCAGCCTGCAGCCCAAGTGTAAACATCAAATAAAAGAAGGAAAATCCCGGCCGGAATACCGACAGAGAACACCAGAACAAGGGGGTGTTATTCTAGTATAGAGAAAATATGAAATATGAGTAGGAGAAACATAAGGTTGGCGGTCATGCTACAATGGATGTATGAACGGTTGGTTTGCTCTGTCAACATTATGCTCCACTGCTGAGATATCTTAGTAACGATGACGTTATTAAAACAGGTGCCCCTTTATGTAGTATTCTCGTCAAAAACAATGGGCCACTTCTTTGTCGCCCCCGCAAAAATTAGAATGCATGCATTACGACAACAGAATTATAATAATATCAATCAGTCAAGCGCTCATGATTTAGACAACCATAAACACAATAATGAAGAATGTCATTATGCACATTATTGAGGTATGCAATCATAAAACAATTTGACTAAGTTCATCTCTTGTTCTTCGATATAAATGTTGTATGAGAATGTATCAGAAGCCGTGCGTTCACACACTAATAACTAAGGAGCAATGTCCACACCCCTTACAGCACATCAGTGCGCAGAAATTTGTGATGAATCTTCGGCATAATTCCTCCTCAGCACCCCCATCATTATCTTGTCAACCGGCCCAGAAGAAGCGAACACCTGGGAGAGCCAGGTAACAGAAGTGGCCGCTTGTTCAACGTCGTCGCACCTGGCCAATGACGGTGTTCTTAAGGCATCTTAAGGGGCGTGGATGCATTAAGGCATGGGACAGAGACAGTGGGGAAGTTCACGGATGCATTATTGAATAGAGAGCAAACTACCATGTCGTAAATACATTATTTAATACGTTGTAGCAACAAGGCGTGCATAGCGGCACTGCACTTTGCACGTACACAAAGTTTGAATGAAAAACGAGCCGCGGACTGGACGATTCCTGGTGAACCCATAGGCGAGGTCAAATATTTCCGAATGAGTAAACAAATACATTAGATCAGTGTAAAAGGCTCGGGGCGCTACACGGTTCGCCGCTCGCAGTAGTATACCCTGTCTAAAAACAACAATACTATATACGACAATGTAAACACTGTCGCTTACCTGGATAGCACCACGCCGGTTCTAAGATGTACGAGCTGTTTAAACGCAATGGCGCGAAGTTAACTTCACTCTCCCCAGAAGGATCAACAGACTTTTGGAACTTGAAACAGTGGTGGAATGCAGGCCAGAAACAGTCGTACAGGATAACTACCAGACTAAGGACCACGACAAGTTTGTTTTTCTAGACAGTGAAATGGGAGGGTGGGATAATAGATCTATTTTCCGTCTGTCATTAGCTAAAGAAGGGTTAATTGTCTCACCTGCAGGAACAATGACACGCTTCTCCTTGATGGTCATGTTGGGAGGCGGGGTTCCCCTGTCCTGGCCGAAGCCAGAATACCCCGAGGGTGACGCACCGGCCGGATGGCTGACCTCTCCCCGCGAGGTGGGCACACGGCCCGCCGGCCCGCCTGCACAGGCCCGCTCGTTGCCCCGCGGCATGCTGCAGTCCAGCGGGGAATCCACCGAGCTGCGGCTGCAGTCCTGGGCGCGCCTGTCAGGTGACATCCACGGCTCCTGTAAGGACATCTTCCCGGCCATGCTGTCCACGGCGCACGAGGAGGACGGCACGGACAGCCCGGCCTTACTACAGTCCTGAAACGCTCCCTCGAACAGAGACTGGTCCGAGTCTCCGACCACCTGTAGAGCCTCCTGTCGGGAGATAAAAAGTTCAGAAAAATCTTAAAAATCATCCTCGCCATATTTTTGGATTTTCTACAAAAAATACACGAAGGTCAACCTTTGGCCGAAAAGTGGGCATGCATTATAAACCGACAGGAAGAGCTGGGGGATATTTTTCCGCCACCGTCGGAATCAGCGGGCAAGTCATCCCGCTTCCTGCCACAAACAACACAGGTGAACACGCGACTCTCCCATTACCAAATAGGCCCAAGGAAAAAGTAGCTCAAGAATGTCAACCTCTAAGGTTTCCAAGACAATGAAGGCTCTTCCTGTATAGGAAGGGGAAGGTGTAGTGGGCAACGGTCGGGCACCGCACATTACAGCCATCTTTACTCTACAACGCACTTCTCGCGACTCCTTACGATTTTCAGACAGTGGAGGGACCGACGGAATGACTCACGCCGGTGCGACTAGACAGCCGCGGATTCTAGACAGGGTCGTCTCGTCTCGCAAACACAGACCCCGACATGGCTTAAGGCATGGGCCGTCGCTTAAGACGGAAATAGCTAGGTGTCCCGCCGTATGGCGTGTACATATTCTGGACAGTTTGGAAAATATGCTACCATTGTTTGTTGAATGGGCCCACGCGTCCGCCAGCTTTCATTGAGGGCCACACGAGTACAGAGTAACCGTTTTAAATACAGAGCTGCGAATGTAGTATATAGCGCAGCGAAAGGAAATGACGTCACCTCATCCGAATATGGGTAAACAACACCTCTGCTGTCTCTCTCTATATATAACGGTGGGATGTTTTGACCCTACGGTTGGGACTACAATTAGCTTGATCCGTAGTCTCCTGACCATGAGCTTTGGGAACAGCATAGGGATCAATAGGGGATCACAACTTCACAGCGCCGGCCACTGCGTTCCCGCCCTTTTTTTCAAGCCCAAGTTGTAGAGCGACCTGAGAGCCTCTTCTTGGAAATGGCCGGGCCGGGTCCCGCGTGACTGACGGACTGAGTGTCGAATTCAGACGGGGATATATCGGCAGATCTGGCCGGAGATTTACAGAATTCCTGGTCAATTGTTACACACAGGGCCCGACAACTTAGCTCATGGGGTTAATAGATAAGGAAGGGTTGGGGGGGGGGGGGGGTCTTTCCAGCTAACTCGACTTTACCCAACACAAGCTTTTCACTTGTGTAAAGATTTACTCAGACTTACAAATCGATCTCCCACTTTGAACGAGGAGTGTTCGCTAAAATAACAATTATTGATTTGTTTTCCGCTTGACAGAAAAGGTAACTCACGGCCAAACGGTGGTTTAAACAGTGACACATACCAACAAAACTATAGTCTCTGGGGTTGGTCATATCTTCATAACTGCTTCTTCAAACTGTGGCAAAGACAGGTCTTACTGCTGTAAACAAGCCCTTGGAGTTACAGGCATGTCAACAAGGATTAGTCGCCGTGACTGTTAAAGTTGAACGTCCGCACGGAAAAACACAGACAGGTCCAGTATTTACAAGTTTTGTTTGGTTCTATATTTACCAACCCGTCCCGACAGAGAGGAAGTCCGCTTGCCTGACAAAAAGCAAAAAGCCAAGGAAGTCAACAGAAACCACAGCCCACGCGATCATTAGTAAATACTCGATTCAAAATATTCTACGTAAAATTTGAAAGACAGTCAAGTCACTACTGCAGTAAATAACACAAGCTGTTCAATAGAGGCTCCGACACGCCAAATCTTTGACACGTCGCCGAACGGACTATTTGTTAGATAAAGAACGAATTGTTTTACGTTTTATGTGATTTGTTGCTTTTTGAAATCATGGTATCTCGCATAATATTCCAATAATGAAATCTGGGGTCACACAAATCCAATTTTGGTCACTGTACGGTCGCTCAGCGAATCAGCCGTCAAGTGGAAAGGGGGCCTATGCACATGTAGCGACCACTTTTTGAGTGGCGTAGTCCATAGACAGAGGTCCATAGACGACGTGGCTCAACGACACTTAATCACTGCGTCAAATGTAAATGCAGGGATTCCGATGGCATTTACACATCTGCAAGTAAATATCAACATAACTTTCACACGTCGCTTTCGTTATAATTTGGGCTCGACTACATGTGGCATTATCGTGAAAACTACAAAGCGGATGGCACCACCACACTCAGTAGCGTACACCAGCACCAGTAGCTGACCCGCCATTTTGAGGTTTCCTTTCCTTTTCGTTCTGTCTTTCGGCAAATGAAAATACTGAGAACCAACCAGATTGTTCCTAAAATAGTTCATTTTGAGGATTGTAAGGGGTCATCCCCAAGAACATACTCGGTGAATAATGTCTCAAATGAATGACGTCAACTTTTGGACCATTTAGTTAAAATTAAGAAATGTGCAACGTATTCTCCAAGCACTGAGAGAAGCGAGCCGGTAAATTTTCCGATTACTACCATATCTCCGCGAGACTCAACCTCTGCTTGGAGAATAAGCAACGTACAATCCAGAGAACCGACGGTTATACTCCTTTCAACAGCTAATATATAAATAAGAGCGCCAGTCCACGCATATTGCTTGTGGAAAAGAGGATATAAATCAAGAAATGTTTTGATTCTGTTTTGATTCCGTTGCTTTGGACGACGGATGTTCTTTTCAAACTGGTGAAACGTAGATAACGGTGTATTTCTAAGCATCACTATGACTTCTAATTTCACAAAAATACCACAGAACGATTGTTACGTACAACTAACTAATCGCCACATGCCCAGTATTCAGTTATGAACTCCGTTTTTGTGACATTCCATTAGAGTCATCAAAATTTGGAGCATGGTGTATACATGGACGGAGAAACACTACGACTCCTGAGTTAATACTCTGCTCATGCTAACTACCGCATGCACGCGGCACTGGAACATATTTTTCGTTAAATACACCGGTGGATTACCGCGCCACCTGAGGAGTTGGAGAACTACACGTGGATGTTTCCAATCCACGGACCGTAAGTGAATCAAATCAAACATTGAGAGAACTGGAAGTATCATGGTGCGATGTTAGAAATAGCTAGGTCCTGCGGGCCCTAGACGAAAATTGTATCGATAACTCTGCTTCCGACGCAAATTATGTGGATAAAGAAGTCAATTTTGTAATTTTCATTTGCCTGATGTTTTTAGATTATGGTGAATAGTCTCAAATGAATCAATGCCGTGAATCAGCGTCAGGTAGTCAAAAACAGAGAAATGTGCAACAAGTGGCTAACGCGAAGTGGTGTATCAACATATTCCTGACTGTAACGACGCGTGTTTTCGCATTACTAAAATGGTTCTTAAAAAGAAATATCAAATCTTACTGCTCCAGAAAATATAAGAAGTGTAACAGAATTGTCAGTGGAATCTTCATTTGGGATGTTATCGATGTTAAGATAGCTGTATTAGACACAATGGTTCATCAGACAGTCTCAATTTCCTCAATATTTCGTTGTCGCAAACATGATTTGGAACTTATGGTAGTTACGGGTTCAATGTTCGTTATATCAAATCGGAGTCAAAAGAGTTTTAAGAAATAAAGTAAATCATCTTCGGGGAAACCATCAGATGTCTCTGAATGGCTTTTTTTGTCTCCCAGTCACAAAACATGTACATCAGTATGCAATGTGCTCGGATATCTGGTGGAATGGTGGAACTTGTGGCGCAGTTGGTAGTAATACTACAGAGTCGCAATTTTACCAGTTCCGTTGTTCGAGCAAAAATCAAACACGATATATTCATTTCTGGAACGATCTAAGTTTCAGAGCATTCTCACAAACCAATAATTCAACATTTGTCTATGCCATATATTATAGGATGCATGTATATATGAATTTAAAAGGGAATGGCGACAGAGATGTAGAGGACTAACACTAAGTACAATTCAATTCACTACAACATGACTACATTACATTTCCCACCACTAGAGAGGACAGACTGATCACAGAAACGAAGCGTATGGTAGGGTAGATTTTTTACCTGTCTATAGAACGTTTGCTGTGCTAGAGACCAGAAAACGCATGGCATGTTCAGTAGACTCAGATGGAACAGTGCGTGCATGAACGCTGGTGACACGGCAGGATACGGCGCGGGTGCACTAGTGCTGTCGACCCGCCCGGGATTACGTACTTATACCGCCCAGTGACAGGTGCATGTGTGTTCGCTCCGCACACGCAAGCGCGCACATCGTCATAGTCATTAATATTCAAATTTCATAGTAAAAACAACACCTATGTTCTTCAGCAACTTCTCTACCTCCTCAGCGAAAGGCCTCAACACACGGGTCGAGGAGTTCTGACCTTAGCGTGAAAAACGAATCAAACTTGGAAATGGATTTGTCGTGGTACATTTATGAAGGAACTCTCTCATATGAACATGGTCCCTCCCTCTACATATTTCTATGTTGTACTCTTATCTAAATTCCTTACTTTAAGTTCCCTCCAAATATCGCCTTACATATCCCTCCATGTGAAGAATTCCTAAAATAGTTTTATAAGTCAAACATTTGTTTCTATACTTGTGTCCGCCTTAGGCTAGAAGACCTAGTTTTACTTCAGCCAGTATTTTCGTTGGCATGCCTCGGACACTGGAGTGCCAAGATATAACCCTTGCTTGGCAGCACAAAAAAGAAATAATACTAGGGGAAAATGTCTACACAGAGAATAAGATCCGGGCTAAGATTGGTAAACGGCTTTCTGCTATTCTACGTATTGTGACCAATGTAGAGGATACATACTTCCTACTCAGTGTTAAGATTGTCACGATAATTATTCAAGTATCATCATGAAATATTGTACGTTGATTATACTACATCATTAATGAGAACGGGAGTTAACACACAGAGGGCACCATAAGATCACCATACCAATGAATGAAGCAGAACAAACAAAACCCATTTAGTAGTTTTGGTAATCCCCTGTGCAGGTTGACCAACACGTTTCTTTGTTACTTGAACAGAAAGTTCTGTGTGGGTCACACCTAGCTCTGTAGTCAAAACTAAATTGATTAAAAACAGCACGTACTGCCATAAGTGTACTATCATCCATAATTAGTATACACAACTTAAGTTTTGATATTTTGTACAGAAACGAGTAAGTTTAAGTTAAATGTAGATATTTTTGGGTCAACAGTATCAAAATGGCACAAATGCCATACTGCCGGTGACTGCAATTCTAGGTACATATGTACAATCAGAAATCAACATTTCATTCTAAAGACAAATAGGATTCTATGTACCTCTATTCAACTACGTTTCATTTTGTCAAGTAATCTGTGCTTTTCAGTGTTTCAAGTCGCTCTGGGACTCCTCTAATCGTGTGATCCTCTTGATGGTTATACAATCCTGCTTCATTAAATCCGTCCATATGCCACAGAGTCTGCTATAATACCCAATGTACAGTTGATGATAGGTTACTGTGGAGGTATAATACTTTGGGCGTGTAGGGACCCACATCCACACGCTTTGTGCACATTGTAGACGGATAATACGGACCCTCTCCAGCCCAGCAGGCCTAATGAAGTGGCAGCTACCCTAGCGTGTGCACCTGCCGACGGCCATTCATCATCATTCCAACTTAAGTCGACACTAATGACTTGATCTTTTCATACCTCCGACGAAAAGGGGACTGATTATGTATTGAATGGAATATGAACTGAGCCTTACTCGTGATTTTGCCATTAGAATATGATTGATGTTGGGTTAGCGAAGTTTCTGTACATAACGTACAGCGTGTACACTTGGGATTTCCTTCAATCCTATATGTACACATAATGATCGGCAGGCAGGCAGCTGCTTCGGTAAGGCAACAACAGTTTAAGATGTTCGACCAACATGTTTAAGTGCGATGGAACAAAAATGTTTATCAGTGTGTAATAAAGTTGCAGAAGTATTGTTTGCAAGTCGTTGAATTAGCATATTCAGTTATCGAGATATCAGAACGAATTACTCTTTTATTTCTAAATAGAATTTAAACTTTAAAAAAGATAATGTCTGTCGTCACTGTAGAAGTAAAATTGCAAGTTTTTCATCATTGGTTCGGCACATTTTTAAAAATAAAAACCAAATGTAGTCAGCAAGACAGCAACACATTGCATTTATTCAATCGACCTAGGCGTCACAAAAGGCGCCATCCAGCAAAATAGTCCAAGCGTTATCTAAAACACTAGTAGGATAGATAGATTTTATCTTTAAATTAAAACCAAGCAACTTTCACACATACACAAATGTATCTACATGTAAATAATGTCTGCTTCGACTTATTGTCTTTGTGTCTCTTTAAATGATACGGCGGCAGTACTTCGATCTCCGACCGTTGCTATTTTCAACAAATACTGTTACATTGATAATAGTCACGGTAACAGAACTAATAACAACGGGAAACAAGAGACAAAATGGACGGCAAAACAAACTTAAGGATCGTGAAATTGCAGGGTCAACAGTGAAATCAAAAGGCTATTTGCACGATCGGGTACGAGTCTTTATTCGATTGTGAACAATAATTCGGTAACGAACACAACCGGCAATAATACTGCGTTTCCCACGAAACCGACATGAAACGTATGCTACGTTTGGCAAATAAAGGGAATAAACCTTGTAAAAGTCAGGGCAATTTGAAGGGTAAACTGTAAATAATTCACGAGTTTCTTTTGGTGATAAGTTTATACACAATCTTGTATGTATATTCGACTGTTTTAACAAAGAAAGGAAAAAAGATCACCGCATATTTGTGGCCGCCAGAAGTTGAAACGAACGAAACGACAGTCATGGAGTAGTCGTTCATGACAACACTTGTTGATTCCAGACTATTAAAGTTACGGAACTGTAACTGTAACTGTAACTACGGAAACAAAATGTAGCTTATTCCCCGACATTGATGAAGATCTTATCGGGATACAAATGGTAGACACGTCATGTGTAATTATAGACTATTATTGGATAACGCTGAAGGACAATTATCTGGCTTGGGATAACATCAACAGGAAAGTTGAATTATTCCTCTGTCTCCTGCATACCAGGACCGTTACCTGTTTCAGAGGTATTGGCCATGTAAGGCGGTGGAGGCTTTGATCGTTGAGATTGTACGTAGATGTTGTTCGGTTGTCCTCGTCCTAATGAACAACCCTGGGAGCAATACAACTAGTAAGCTTTCAAAACAGTCGGATGTTTGCGAGGCCCTGTTTGCAAACGAGCACTAACTATTCCCGAGGCGATGACATCATGGCCAGTGCACGCGGCGCCCATTTGGAGAAGAAACATGGCGGCAAAGTTAGGACCGCCGTGGGAAAGGACAACAAGATAAGGGCTATGATAGGGTCAGGGGTCACGGAGACTGTTCATATCTGACAGGAACACCGGATTAACATCTTATCTTTCATCTAGGATGTCACAAAGAGAAAGGGTTTATCTGTAGCGCCACAATATTACTGCACACACTGGCAGCAGGCCTGGCAAATTGTGTCACAAAGGTGTACACAACACTGTAAATGACTTTGGGAAGACCTATGCTTTCTGTATTTGATGGATTGACCTGTAAAATTCAGGTATACCACCTGAGGCTGAACCCCACATTATTCTGTTACAGTCTGAAGTGTCGAATAAATTAGCAGATCCCAGTTGTTGTTTTTCTCGGCATCATATCATGGTGCGGCCGAATAACTAACCAATAAATATATTTGCTCCCATGACAGGCTCATCCGTTCTTTGACTTATGAAGCTTATCTTCAGGGTAAAGGTAGACAAAAAAAGGTTATATAGTTAATGGTGTTGGTATCGTTGAGATAACTAAGTAAATACGACGTGATACTGTCACGGTGCTTGTAACACAGGTGAACTGAATCAAGAATGTATGGTATTTCAATTGCAAATAGCAAAAATATCGACCCAATACAAGCGCTGACGGTCAGCGCAAAGCTTCTACTAGTGCATTGGAAGACGAGAGAAGACATTCAAGAAAGTAAGATGTATTTGTCTGTGGCATGGGAAAGTTGTCATTTTCACTTTGATGGCTTCATTAGCAACGTTGAAATTCAGCCAAGGGAGTTCGAGCTCGAGAAGACAGGAATAAACGCCAAATGCAGAAAGAAAACCTTGCAGTTTTGTAGGCTTGTTGTATGGGTTTCAAATTCAACTCTCTCATCGATGTTGCTCTAAGTGGTGAAAAAAATCTGTAGTTCCGAATAAATTGTTTTACTTACCAAGAAGGACAACAAGTACAAAAAGGGAAAGTTTGGAGAGGTTCCCGTACTGTTGCACATGTGTGTGTCATGTAGAAAACTGATGCACAAGGTGTTATCTAACCCATGACAGATGTTGGAACCTACCATGATCAAACATCCAAACCCATTGTCTTGCAAGACGGGAGGCCAAGGAAATGTCACGAATTTCTGTTATCTTTATGCTGCTGGTGCAATACTTCCCACGACTCTCAGACAGATCAGTACTGTTCAACAGAGACAACTCCCCCTGGCGGGACAGGTAGTGTAGTAGTCTCACCGTCTGCGTGAGAGTTGTCCACTCCGATCTCCTCCAGTACCAATCGTGAGGAGGCAATTATCAAGCTAACACAGGTCAGTGGTTTCACAACATACTAGGGCCATCACCATCCAAGTCGGACTATTTTGATTCCCAGAAAGTATTTACCCCAAAACTTTCTCACGCAATTTGGGAGGGAAACCGTTTTCGGTCAAATTAGGGCCCAACTGGCTTGTTGGCTGCCAGTTTGCTTCAGCAATCCAAACATGTCGGCAGGATCATCAAACGGTCGGAATGTGCCTGTCGTCACCGGAAATTTTACCTTGCCTGTAACGGTACAACGGGCGGACGGAGAAGTGAGGATGTGAGATGATGGCTTTACCCGTCCGCGGTAACATCGGACATGGACTGTACTTGTTCGTCCGAAAAGAATCTGGAAAACTGGGTTTCGTCTTGATTGACAGATATGCTTTGGATCAACTCGAGCTCTAGATGGTTCTATACTTACTATCCTGTTACTGAGTTGAATGGAACGTTGCGTTGTACAAACTATTTTAAAGTACTCGTACATAGATATGATAGGCCACATGCATCTTTATCTGCACGGTCATGGGGAAAACACCTAGTCCTGTCTAAAATACCAACTAAGTACAGTAGGAAAGGCCTAGGGAACATTAATTTTGATAGCGCCTTTCATTTTTTTATTTGTAGTGGCTGGTTTGTAATGTTATCAATCAGATAATGTCTCATCTTTCTTTCTTTTTTTCAATATCTAGAAATCGTATTTCCTACCCTGTACACATCACACCGCTACATGTTATACTTAATAATTGAGGTTGTGAGATTAACTATACTTTAACTAGGACGTCATGGCAGCTGACTCGTGACGAGTCCTGGACACACACGGGCACCTGTGAAACATCTAGACCGAAAGATTTCCAGATTTGACACAAAACAACACGTATGACCTTAGACCGAGACCTTTGTTCTTGAACCAAATGAGTGACGACTAATTAGTCACGAGAGCCCGGGCAGTTTGGCGGGCACAACTGGCCACCTGGCAAACTACGGGGGTGCGGAAGGCCCTAGGCTGGTGCGCCTGCGCCTGCAGAAACTCTCAGATATTATGTCTCTTGTTTGAGAAAAATCATCTCACAACCTCCCAAGAAGCGGGCTCATGTGAACAACAAATTGTTTGCCGAAGATTGAGACAAATTGAAGAACAAAGCATCCACAAAATTGTTTGATTAGACTCTCTGGTGCCCAATAAAATAATTACAAGTCTCGTTGTGTTCAGACGACCAGTTTTTCTCAGACTCGCAGACGGTGCGTCACGGCGGCCCTGATCCTGACTTCGTGGGAAACCGATAGGAAGCACCAATGACTGGGAGAAAACCGCAGACTGAAGCGTGTTTATAGACATATAGTGATGGCATGTGCGTACGTACGGCAACGTGTGCGGCTTGGCACGGTCCAAGTACGAGGATTACAGGAAAAAGAGACTGTAACTGAATCAATACTTTCTTTCTTCCGATGATTTCTCTTTCGGCCGATCGGGCGCGCTCTTATATTTCCGTTTTCACCTTCAACAAAATTAGTATCTAAAACGCTATAAAATGAAATGAAATAACTCATAACTTTCCCTGAATACTAGTACACAGCAAGTAGAACTGTACCAGAATTTCGTGAAAAAATCCTGTTCACCGCGACGCGACGACAGGCGCCACACAAACCTCCACTTCTTTACGACAAACAAACAGAAGACATGATGAAATGGCGCAACTATTGTTCCACTAATTACTCCGATCAAAAGAAAACAGTCTCAAAGTTTACATCTTAGCTTATTTAGTCTATCCAGTGCTCGTATTTTGACGAAAGGATAGCGGTGTACATACCAGGTCCCAGGGGGAGAATGCGGAGAGAGACATGCGCTTTTCTTGACGGTTAAACACAAATGACGTCAACTACTTCCGTCGACTATATTCTACAAGTCGGAGACAATGACCAATGCGAAGATGTAAACACAACTCATCCGAAATTCCGTGAATAGTAACAACAAAACTAGATCCTGACTTTGGCTCATGTCCTACCGATGTAACAGGTGGACGACAAAACTACTAGTACGTCCCTTCAAGTTCAAATTGTAGAGAGGGGAAAAGAGGGAACGAGCTAGCCACTTCCTGTGCCGTGGCCGGACATACAGGTTCTGTACAGTACGCTTGACAGCAAGGACAGGCACTCACAAGAACCATACTTTTGCATGACAAAATCTGAGTCATTAAAACGGTTACATAGTTTTCATTGAGACATGTCAGGTGCGGGGAGGTCAGTAACCTCAGTGGCAGGTGTTATGTCACCTGTTCGGAAGACAAAGTTTAGAAACTCTTCAGATGATAGCGAATTAGTGCTGAAAACTACAGCAAATTTACCTCCGATGATATAGTTACTTTCCCCATGATATCTCTGTGGAATGTGTGGATTAATTGCCTGAAAATTGGTCTTCCCTCTACCATCAATTCCTGCTACACCGTTTCTGTTGTCTTTCAGGACTGATTCTGTGCGCACGGAAGATGAAGTTTCGTCCTGACTACTACACCTGCCAATAGGTGTGCACACAATGAGCGGACCAAAAAGAAAAATGTGAAAGACACTATTTACGTTGCGTGTTGCTGCAGAATGAATCCGACGGAAGATGTTTTGGGCTCTCAGGTTCAATTGTAGTGGACTAAAACAGAGTCTAGTTTTGAGTGCGCCTTCTGTAGACTTTACTTGGGGCTCTATTTACGAAAAGAAGGTAGCAAGCTGCGGAGGAATTAGTCTCGTCCAGCCGACCGTGTAATGACAAACCACGCACCTGATGTTTTCAACACGTAACTTTTTTCCATTAGAAAAGTGTTGGTGTTTGGAAGAGAAACAAGTCCTGTGCTTTTACAAGCGAGGCTAATATGTGAAGAATGCGCGGCATTCAGGATGGGAACACCTGACTGAAGCTACATGTAACCGTGTGAAGGGGCAGTACTGACGGGATGGACACGGTCGTGTCGCCGACCAAGGCCGACATCAAGAGGAGGTCGTACCGGTGGTAGTTTGTGAGTAGGCAAACGACATTTACAGTAAGAAAAGATAAGGACTAGATAAGCACATAACTACACACCTTCCGCTATGCTAGTATTTTCATATGCTTTACTACGACTTTGATACATGGCTTTTGACTGCAAATAGACAACTTTACCTACAGGACACAGGTTAATGCTCCGGCTTGGTTTTACAAGTAGTATTACGAGGAATGACAAGCAACGCTAATACGACCATATTCTCTCCGCTGTCAATTTATCAAAACGGTTAGTAATGATACGTCAGATTTGACCCATGACACTTTCAAATCACACACACACACACACTATCACACACACACACACACACACACACACACACACAGTATCACACACACACACAGACATGCGCGAGAGCGCGTACCCACCCACACGGACAGACTGACAACCACACACAGATTAATATTAACCTGGATCTTCCTCTGGGCCGATATTTATCAAACGTTAAATAATGTGCAGTTGACCATATACTGGCATTTTTGATACAGTTGTATAATGTTTAACAATTACTTCATCCAGGCTAAGTCGCCACGATTGGCTTACACTTCATTATAAAATACCCATGGTAACACAGGGGTAAGAAAAAACTTCCTCAAATTCAAAAATCCAAATTTACGGAAACAATATCAGAAATATGATTGCTTCCAACTGCAACATATGAAAGTACGGGCACACTAATTACAAGTTACTACTAAACGGATCTCATCTCGGTGTACGATTTCTGATAAGGAACTGGTCATTTGCCCCATGTGAAGCCATATAAACATGACCAACCATGTGTCAGCCGAGGATCGTTCGTTCTGTCTACTCTCTCCGTGACGGGATCATAGGAAGTGGGTAGATCTCACGGAGTTTTACAGTTTATATTGCGGCTAATGCCATAAAATTGTCCTCAAATAATGCAATCATGTGGTAGGGTCTTTTGTTGGCACTTACCGAAAGCCACAGTTTGCCTTGTGTGTTCAGGAGATGTTTAGCTGCTTGTCGTGACCGTCCTAAAACATCCGAATTGATTTTACTACGCGCGAAGAGTCTTTGTCGGGCGGCGAACCCCTCCAATCACGGCCGTACAGCCCGCCAGCGCCGCGCCATGTGTCATCTTGCTGCTGCCATGCACTAAAGTCAGGTATGTCAGCAAAATGGACGCTAAAAGCAACCAGTTGAAAACCTGTGTTCTCGAGGCTTGACAGAAACGGCTTAACTTTCCATATTTTCGTCTGAAACCCAGACGAAATGTAGCAAAACAGAGACGCCAGTTGTGACGCTCCGTTGGAGTCTGTCAGTCATACTATCGCCGGTTGTAACGTTTGGAGTTACGTTTCCATGGTCGGTACGAGAGATCGAGAGGGCGAAATTTTTATCAGTAACGTTCCGAGTAAAATCTGTCATTCTTTCTGCCACGGTGGTCATAATAACACCAGCAAACGTCAAATATGACACAGGGGTGTATTGTGTTGGTCGGGGAGGTTTAGAGAAAGTACATATGCCCTATGACATCACAATTTGGTATCAGTAACCAGAGGGAGATACGCAGAACTAGAAAAATATACACTCACCTTCACAAACGACGACGTGTCGGGCACAGTCTGGCTTGTCGTCTGGTACATGCTTCAGTGTTTGAGTCGCCGGGGTCGAAGTGTTTTTCCCAGTCTATCCCTCAGGAACTATAGGTTTTCGTCTCGCACAAACACACAGTGTTGTAGAAGGGTCCCTACACACATGGAGGAGAAAACAGAGTCAACTCCACAGTCGTGTTTTGATATTTTTCGACTAGACTTGTGTACTGCACGTAGTGAAGTTGTACGGGGAAAACCAAACTACCGACCGGGAGAAAGAAAGCTGACACTCACGCTCGAGTAAACTGAATCAATGAATCGTCCTGCGAGGAATGTCCGTTCATTCACAAACTTAGGAAACACGAAACCCGTCCAATACTCTCTACTCCAAGGTCAGATACACAACTTGGCGGGTAAAACCAATCGCAATTCGTAAAGGGAAAAGAAGATCCGGATAGTATAAGAACGTGTATAACGGTACTTACGATCAGTTGTGTTGTGTACAGCCCGCTAGTAGTGTATGGGTATGCTTCCTTCCTGCCTGGGGTCGGTTTCGCGTAACCCGCGTGCTTCCTTCGTTAGTGTGGTGTGTGTCACACAGGGCCACTCAGTGGACTGGTGGTTGGCTGTTACGTCAATAGGACACGCCCCTGCAGGGAGATAACCAGGCAACCATTAGCGCTTTATGGTCCTGGGGCTTCCGGCCAGGGGGCGGGCGGCCTGCTGATCAAATAAACCAAAGCAAAGGAAGTTCTCTGCGGCGTCCAATCAGCTGGCCACTAGGACACAGGACGGCTTCTTTATCAGCAAAACCACTCGGTCATGCAAGAAAATATAGTATATTTCTCTGTTCAAGGGCTTTGACCCAATCTTTGACCTCTATACAATCAGCTGACCGGGTCGTGTGTAGCGGGAAATGTTCGAGACGCACGGTGCCATTACAACATTAGCCACACAAAGGGCTCGGTGGACATTCGGCACCAGACCCACAATTAGAGGCCCCACGGACCATACCAATGGTTGGTCGTTACGAACCTATTATTGGTCTCAGTCGGGCTCTACAAAGCCTGTGGGCACTTCACGAAGTTTTAGCAAGGGGTTGTGACTGTAAAGGCGTTGGACAATCTCGGTCGGACATAAGAACTGACCAATCACAGAATCATAGGTCCCAGTGGTCCACTATGCACCAGAACAAAATATCTAGTCGAACATAATACAAGACGCCAGTAACACATTCGCGGGTAAGTGTGAAGATCGGATTCCCTCCACTTTGCTGATCATTTCCTGTTGTTATTTTTGGGTCCTTTCTATCGTGGTCGATACCCTATCCTCAAAATATGTATGAATGATCCCCAGTTTCCAATAACACAAACTGCTTAACTATGCTGACCTCCGTCCCCTCTAAAACAAAAAAGCGGAACCTCGCCTTAAGTGTCTTCAGCATGCCAAACGTTTTGACCATCAATCTCTTATGTCAGCGCCTTTATTCGGCGTACAGAGTGCTGACAAGTTCGGCACGTGGATGGAAGGTTTTCTTACGGGCCATCCCTCGCACGCCGCCGATCAACAGGTGCTTGTGTTACCGTCGCCACGACATCAAAGTGCCACTGTCACAAATAGCTACAGTACCACTTTCATTCCTTTCATTACCCCAGTTCCAGAGAGAACGCTATCAAGATATCAAGATGTAGAGCTTCTACACACCAGCGACTCGCCAAACAAACATGACTCACGGTATTTACACAACTCGCTGTTCGACACAATTGGCGCTTAGTTCCAGTGCGATGAGTTACACATATCGGCAATTGTGCGTAATCTACCAGGACACACGTGAAAAGTTTTCTTTACAAGAAGAGGAAGTCCATAATATAAAGCACTACTTAGTGTGTATCACCGGCGAGAAAAAAATACCAAACACTTAGCAATTAGCACTGTTGGTTACCATAGCAACAGATACTGGCAAAGTATAACTATTCTTGTGCACATACTTAATTGCGTATGTAAATATTTATGTTTTATTCCAAAAACCAAGGAGATTAACTTAATTGCAATAAGCTTCATTCTCATGTGCAAAACTGAACACTCTAATGGTAATACTTAATGGCGTTTCGCATGTTCTGAATTCACTGTAAACAGAAACGGGTCAGGAAATAGCAAAAACGATGTAAGCTATAGGATCTTGCCAAAAATAGCGCGAATGTAGGCCATTTTGACGTCATGTTTTGAGATCCAGGTCCCTGGTGTCGCTCTTGACGTCATCACAGTTAGTGTGCGTGACTCAGTCCTCTGGTCTACATTCTGTACGTGTGAAATTCTAGCGAAAATCCAGTCGGACCTCAACATGGCGTGACTGACGTTCAAATATTATGACACATTTCCCTCCTGTCCAAGCCGGGAATCAAGTCATCGATAATCATCATCAGAAGTGTGCAATGCTTAGAAGCATGGTCATGTCATTGACCTTGTTTGATACTTACTATACTGTATCTTTTTCGATAAAGAAGTTTGAAACACGTGATTTCACATCGCCCTAATTCGTAACTGTGTAAAGGGTTGACTTCACTAATATCGTCCCAGCTAGACCTAGGGCAGATGTTTAGTGTAAATTCGTGCCAGAAGGATGAATGAAACATGACACCACTGCCGAGAGCTGCTTCCCCACTGGAGTCAACACCTGTGAAGCCTTTGATTGTGACATATGGGACTACACTACCCTAAACTACAGCCAGATGATTGGAGTTCGAGCCTCCATCCAAATATCTGCTTGAATATTACAGTGCGTCATTTGTGTGCCGCGCTGTGCGCCGTGTATCCTTGTTTTAGCTTATCTTTTTTTTTCAACCTTTATTTAACCTTGATACATCTTTAATGAAAACATGACGAAATGAACATACAGCGCACACATCGCTCCTCCAAACCAAGCTTGGGTCTGTCATCATTCTAGACAAAAATATTTCGAGCTAGTTAGCAACATTTCACACGCAATAAATCTCGCTACAGACGAGAACAATATAGCTCTGTCTCAGAAGATATAAAGTTTTGAGATGGCGCCTACCTAATTCCACTTTTATTGGTGAAGATGTGTTTATGACCGAATTGTTTGGCATCAAACTTCAAGTATCCCAGACTCGATGTTTTTATGCGTCGGTAATCGCCCTTTAAAAAGTGACACCCTGCAATGTGTTTGTGACCTTTGACACTCCCAGCTGACGCCTTGGTACGTTATCACATAACATTAGGTCTATTCTTACAAAGGGCGTTCTTGAATGTAGGGCAAATGTGGTTAGTTTTCTTAGAACTGATCGTAGAATCATTCTGATGTGAATGCACGTTCGCCGGCCACATGGGCCGGTGCGGTTAGACAGTGGTGGTCACACGCTACGGCCCAAATGGCTGTACTAAACAAGTCAGACATAAAACCAGACGAAGGCTTACGGATATGCCCAGAGATACTTATCAATCCTCGCCAAAGTCTGACCCGTCGCGAACTCCGTCTGGTTTTCCGTAAACACAGTTGTATGCTGACCACCGAGCGTACTTCATTTGCAAAATACTTAGACATTGCGTGGCCGCGTGGGCCCGCCCTGGCCTAAACACACGGCGGGGACCCGAAATTTAAATACCCGGCCGGCGGAGCACGCATGCCCCGCCGTCTGACAAACATCCAGGAAACCGGTTAGCCACAATTGAATGAGCCATATGAATGAATGGCATGACACCATGTCGGATGCCGGGTTCGTGCCCTCTTGGTATTCTTGTCTTGCTGTCTGGTGTTTTGTGATGACCTCATATGCTGTCTCGTTCTACTTTTCCCGCCAACGTACTCAGCCGACCAGTCCGGGGGAGAGAAAACATCACTACGGCCACGCAGCCACGGCCACGTGGTGTCTGGAAAATGACAACATTTACTATGAACTGTTTCCCTCAGTCTTCATATCTGTATTATATAACTCAGAAACAATTAGCGTCCATAAGGTGAAGAATACCTCCCAGACAGACGTTACAACTCACGGCGATGTTCTGTTTGTGACTTATAAGTTATAACCTATCGCTTGACAACTCATACCTGTTCCATGATGTACAATGTTTATCATCACGAAAAGTACATTTCATGTTTTGTCGGACACCAGATGCCTAGTGTTGATTAGGGTCCACGCTTGCAAGTTGATATGTTCATTTGAAGTGACCATTCTAATTGTGCGTGGGAGGACACCAAATTGCAGAAGTTGATGACGAAAATACTCGCCCTCTTCACTTTTGTGAGGAGTAGCCACCTGGCGGTGTTTTGTTAGTCTGTGTTTTAGAATGACCTCACTTCACATTGTCTGGACTCCCTCCGCCTACGCGAAAACGCAAGGGGGCTTTCATAGCCGGCCACGGGTGAAAAGTCCGGGCAAAACACGGCGCATATGGACATGTTGTGTCTACGGACGTCTCATGACAGAAACGCGCCAGAAATAATTGACACCTTCAATTTTACGACATGTTCGTGACGCACGACGAATTACGGCAGATCTGCAGATAAAGTTTATGGTCCTAAACACATGACTGTCATACGAGAGGTTCTACAGCCTGATTGTTATCTAAAGGAAACAACGCCCGGTGGGCACGGTGCCAGCGACAAAAATAACCACGTATCCCGCCTTTCCCACCCTCCTACCTTTCATACCCCTGTTTCCGTACTCGATAAACACGTGCAAAAATCACGATTTGGTGTTTATGTGCGTCTGTCTCCTTGGTCCCGTCATATGCCGTGGCGCATAGGGCCGGTCATATGTCACCAAAATTCCACGAGATTGTTCCACAAGAATCAAAATGCTATTAGATCTACAACATGACATTCGCTGACAGTTCTCATTGGTAAATGTTTCCAAAACATCCTCTAGGCAATGAGGTTTTATTTTGCTCTAGGTGATTTCGACTTCTTGATTCTTTGCCTTCCTACCATTTTTCTCCTTTTGCTCATTTGCTGTATCTCAATTCTCAACTTTCCCACTGATCAACTTTGAGTGCCACTGGACTTCTCTACGATTCCTGGCATTTTAAACAGGCACAATATCACTGAATCTTATACTGGAAGGTCATTCCAAAGAGAAAGAACAGAAGATTCGCACGCGTATACCATTAATTTGTCCTCTCCATACATCTGCTTGAAGGATGCAGACTACAGGTATGAGCCTGCGCCCCATTCAGCTAGACGCGCTGCGACCTCACTGCGACCTCGCTGCGGCCTCACTGCGGCCTCACTGCGGCCTCACTGCGGCCTCACTGCGACCTTGCTGCGATCGAAATTGGATTTGTGTAACCCCAGACTTCATCATTGTAAGTTGTAACAATATGCAAAGTGAAAGTCATCAAAATATATAATGTACAAAAGCAAGATTATTTTTTATCTATAAACTTCACTTTGTCAAATTTCAAGTCGCAGCGAGAATGAAGGTAGATAGTAGCCCCAATAGCAGGCTCTCTAAGCCTTTTCCCCTCACAATGCTCTTTTCTTTTTGTACTGGGTCGTTTGTGCCGTCGGTCACACAAGAAACCCAGTACAAAAAGAAATGACCACCAAAAACGTATTTTGACCTTCTATAAAACGAAGAAAAATGCCAGAGAGCCTGCATGCTATGGAGGCTAGGTAGCTATCGCGTACAATGCCAGCCCATCTAAAGCGCTACAGTGTACATTTCTAGCGATTTTCAGTCAGTCCAATACAGTGTGATCGACATATATATCAAAATCTTGGCATCGGAAGAGAGATGACGAGGCGTGAACGTGGGGGTGCCAAAACTTGTCAGCACTTTTTATAGCATTTGTTGACCCTCTGCCATTTCGTTACTTCCTCAAATGCACGCGATCTGGCGGAAACAGCCTGGCGATGATATCTTTATCTCACCACTCACACAACTGGTACATATCCGTGACTGTAGGCTTATCTCACTCTCCAGCTTTAATCTCGGGAAGATTCGCACCATGCGCCGAGGTATCTGCAGGACTCACGCTTCTGACAAAAGCGACTCCTATCTGATCTTCCGAAACCTGCCAGGAAATGGCAGCAGGACAATTGTATATATACTATATATATTATACTAAATTTATATATATATATACTATATATACTTACTGAATCGAGGACCATAGTGATTCGATCATTCAGATGGCTGCCAATTTATCATACAGCTTTGGGAAAAAAAGGAAGACGACGAAGAAAACCTTTTGTTCTTTACTAACAGAAGAAGTGGCATTGGGAATACGGTACTGTACAATAATACGTTACATGGATGGGTTATGTATGTAAAACGACAAAAGAATGTTCTTTTACAAAAAGGTGCAGAAAAAAAAAGAAAAATGTGCCACACTCAGACTGTGCAAAATCCATTCCCATCCAGCTTGTTACAGATTCAGCTAAACAAAAGGCTGATCACAAATGCCATCACTTCCAAGAAGTCTGCGTGCTCACTGTGGCTAGCCTAGTTCTCCAGGCTAGATCATCAGCTACCATTTGTTGCACAGTTGCGGTGCCCCCAGGAAGTTGAGGCTACATTAGGATTAGTCGGTCCCATACCCAGACGTCCTGACTCGCGGCCGCCAATTAAAACTGCCCTGTCTGATAATCCCTTATCAAGCGCCGTGACCTTGGTTCTGTCTCAGATGTTGTGGGCAGATCTGATCTTGTCTGTGATAGCCGGCTTTCCATGCCGCCCCTGGCAGACCCGGCTTCGCGTTACAAGGGTATCATTGCGTGGCAGTTTGGACGCTCAAGTATCCACACACTCACCCCCTCCCCACTAAAAATAGGTGAACACGCTGGACTAGAGTTTAACTGGTTCATTTGGCTTTTGATAGGATACATAATTAGTAACTTCTCTTTAGTTTTTTATTTGACAATAGATTAGAATTATCATGAATTTTATATACAAAATGCATATATCTACATAGAAGAGACGAATATTACTGTCTTTAAACTCGTTATTAAACGGGAAAGCTGTACCATTAAGATTATTAGAAAATCAAAGAAAAATATCATGATCTTTCTTCCTGCAAACTGATTCATTGTGTTCTTAAAATGTCACGAAATTGATGCAATTTCACCTGCAAGTACTATTGTCTGTGAAGATCATGCGGTAGTCAGAGCAGAGCACTTCGTTGTGTATGATAACAGCTTTGGCTGTGAACTTGTGAACACAAGTCCTTGTGTCTACGAGTAGACCTTAGGAGTGATCCTCGGCGTTTACAAGACTTCCTAAACCCCACAGGGAAGAAGACGGAATATATCACTTACCCCTGATCCAGAAGTTCACGTCTGTAGCAGATGTAGGAAATATGTCTGTAAACACCACCTTCCTGTGACAACGCCCGGTGTCAATGAACTCTGTACTAGAAGCTCAACTACAACATCCCAGTCGCGCGGCTCCAGCGGCAAGGGCACCCAACCCCCCAGAGACCTCGGTTGGTGGTCCGGCCCGTGGCACAGCTTCTCCTGAGATCTGAGACGAGATCGGTCGGCAATTACGGAGCCACCGCGTTTATCGCAAGAGTTGGCGGATTAATCCTGATCTTCTTTGATTTGTCGGTTTTCCGGGACCCGCTCAATTAGACTTATCCTGTCTATACCTCTATGTTACTGTAGAATCAATTTCTTAGGTACCCGTCTAGATGTAACCGATATAAAACTGTTGTTTCTGATATAGGACTACGGCAGTTTTTGTGTTACATCTCTTTTGTCTTCCTCGTAACTACCATAACTGATCATAACTATCATAATATTGGACGTCAGTACAATGCACAATGATGCTAATTCCATTTATTACTTTAATTGTTCCACGGTAGATACTAGTAGTACGCAAGTGTCTTTCCGTGAAATATTATGTTAACTTTCTATTCACAGTTTACCAGACTCCAGCAGAAAGCCATCCCTCATCCCCGAATGTTTTTGGAAGTTGATCCCTATCTCCTGTGAGTCCACTTAGACTAGGGTACTGTTACTATAACGTCGGGAGACGTGATTATATGACCGTGCCGTTAACAATGTGGGAAATTTTGGACGACAGAAATTTCTCGGAAGACAGCCTGTCCTTACGTCTTAATTAGTCAGAAGCCACTTCCACGGGAAGTAGTGGAGAAGTATATAAGCAAGGCTAAACAACATATCCATGACAGGTCATTAGGACGTTTGGTATGACAAATATGCGTATGTTTCGTCCAGGGAGTGATTATGATACTACTGTGGATTGACGTATTTTGTATTTGAAACAGTCGGGGCTTTTGAAATATTTTTTTTTCCCCTTTATACTTCATTTCAGAGACGCCACAAACAGAGCATCCAATAACTATCTAGCCAACTAACTTAACTAACTACCAAACCCGGGTCTAGCAGATAGAGATAGCTGACCTTTTAGAAAGTAGCCTCCCTATCAGACTGCTCGGTGGGAGTTAAAACTTTGCCGATTTGGCTGATTGAGTTCTACCGGGTATTTCTCATCAGTACGTTTTCATGGCCTCTGTTGTTTTTATTACAACATTGTAACGGTTAAACAACAGCTACCAGGACCGATGAGAATGCTACAGAGGCTAATGGTACTGTGCAAAAGTTACGCTCATGACTATTTTTTTCGTTCTCTGTTTTTGGTGTCTTTTTATATTACTAGAGATACACTACATATGATACTACATTACCGAAAGCTGCTAGACCAGGCCCCAGTTTGGACACGTGACCGTAGTAAAGCAGGGACTGCCGGGGTCCAGACATTTGATGGGTCCTTATCGTTAATTTGGACCACAGATAAAATCCTCATTTCCCGACACAAATAAATATCTAAGTGACGTAAGACAGACACTAACACCTGATATCATAGATTTCCACGACGGCTCAGCAAACAAACAAACAAACAGACAAATATACAGATAAACAAACAATACACGACAAACAAGTTACTGTTATACATGATCCGTTATATATGAGACCGTGCAAGATTTTACAAGTCACGACGTAAAATCGCAAATTAGGCCTACTGATTTTGATATTAGCTTCACTCTACATAACCACGAGTCACGCAGACGAAAGTGCGTCCCCTTTTTATAGACCTCTCATAATGACATAAAATCAGCAACGCGCCATTTTCATTGTCTATTTTAGAATTTTGTATGTAGATTGACATCGGTGCGTTCAGTTCTCTGGGTCTGCTTCACTGTTATGTATCTCCAGCATGTGCTTTTTTAACCACTCCGACATTCCTACTATTTTTCCACCGGAGTTCAAGATTCAAAGGTGCATTTTAAAGTTGAAAAAACAGGAACCACCCCATGTAGCCTTTGATTGTATGGGTTTGACAAGCACAACATACTTAGAATAGACTATATATAGACTGCACTTGATGTGTGTGGACCGTGATTCCTGGTGACCTGTGGTCTGTAGTCCATCCCCACAGGTCAGACGGACCACAGATTTGTGTCTCTGGGACAAAACAAACCGTGTTGACCTCCAGTGCAGTCATCCTCTCTCTAGTTTTGCCTTGGCTGGACGGAGGAGGCCTTGTGGCTGTTGATGTTAATCTGGGTCATTATAAAATTCCCATTTCCCTTCGTGCGTTTTGTGTAAACACACTTGGCACCAAACGGACCGGTGACTTTTCTTACACAAACGTCACTCGGCATGTTGCCAAGGGCAACGCTGTTGCGTCCGGCCGGCACAATAAAGGCGGGAAAGATTAACCCGGTTTGGCGATCTTGATACTTCCGTAAACGTCAAGAGTACCATAACAAAGTCTCGCTCCTTTCTTTCAACCAAATGCTCACTAACAGTTGTCGCCTTGTTTTACATCGAATCCAGGGCCATTAGCAAAGTAAAAGCACCAAAGATTGACGAGATGGAAGGACGTTTCTTGGGCAAACGACGGAAGTGGGTAATAGACTTATCAGTCGCATGGAGGCGCTTCTCTCAAAGATCACTGTGTGCTGGACGTCTTCGAATCTTCAAGCAGGTGTATGGCCATATGAACGTCTCTTGGACGGTGGAGGTGACCAGAGAAGAAAAAGCGCACAGCGGAAAGGAGCATAAAATAAGTCGGACGTACATGTGCATCTACTTTGAGATTAGCATTCTTAGGTGCGTGTGAATGTAGATTTTTATGTGATAAATAAAGACAAGCTATTTCATTTATTTCAAAATTACAAAGTAGATCTCATTCTCTCTTTACAAGTCGTTTCGAAACGGCATGCAAGTCGAAAATTGGCTGTGTAAGAGAGTAAAAGTTCTAAGATAGCGAAGTTTCTGGCTAGCGTGGGAGTAGGATGTCGTGTGGAACAAGAAACATGTAAGGAATTACTCTGAGTAACAGTTTCGTGCGTGGCAACTTTGAACTTCTGGTTTGGGTTACCCCGTGAGGAGGTCTTTCTGCGGTCAGCGCGGTGCCTGCGGCTAGGGCAGGCGTGGGTAATTTTCTCCCTTTGAGAAAGCAAACGGCTGCGAAGTGCTGCTTCCGCCGGCTGACATAACGTCTAGTAATCATAAGTCATACGCAGGCACGGCAGTAGAGATGACCTTGCTTGTACCCAAAACGAGAAAGAACAGAAAAGAGCGCACCGGAAGTGTCCTGAGGCTACACCGCAAACCAAATGGTGATCACCGCTGAAGATGAACAAAGGTTACGTCCATCATAACAGTTGCGATACCAAATTGAGTTGTAAGTTTTCGAGCGGGTACGTCACGGAATGACAGGTCAATTAATTTGTCGTCAGTTTTCAAACGTTACGATGGTTTGCTCTCTAATGTGTTACAAGACTTCGCGGGATGAAACGTGCGTGGTTTATCTGCCAAGTGCCTAGTCATCTCATATAATAATCCGGAAATTGGCAATGACTGCATCCCCAATGTTGGACAAGATACTGAATCTAGGAACTTTTCAATCAAAATGTAGGAAATTTTCAATCAGCCCACTTCCGACTAAAGTCGATTTGTTTTTCCAAGTGATTTCGCATGTCAGTCCTACCGGAGCGGTTATGGCACAGATCCAGTGCAGCTCATTGGAAATGACGCTTGTCTCGTGCTTACAATCATGAGCAGAGGCGGCTCAAATCAGATCTGACGGGCTGACACACCTTATTTACGGTGAGTTTAGCTCGCAGTCTCGTCGGCCTTGCCTGGCTCGTTAGCCAAGGCCGAGCGTCTTTTGTTTCGATTGTGCCCATTTATTACAGACGGGCTCCTGTTACGCTGAGAGAAGACGCCCAGCGGCACTGTCCTCCCGGCCTGGTACCTGTGTTGTTGCTGCCACACCTGTATGGCATCCACCACCTTGCTTTGATAAATGGAAGGATTACCGTCTAAAGGTTGTAATTAACTTGCCAAGGACTGCGCCGGGCATTTTCTGGGAGGGGTGGAGGGAATGACCTTCTCTCAACTAGATTGTAGAAATGATACCAGCGAGATTTTCTCCAAGATAGTATTTTGGCATCAGTTGCAGTGCGTTCGCGCCTGACCATATTACATGCCCTTTTCTGAGGGAAGATTTGAGATCAGCAACTGATGAGCGTTCGAATAACAATTCTGTCAAGTTAACGTCCATGAGCACTGTTTAGAACAAGGGATAGTGCATATTGACGTTCAAATGGAGACGTGTCACAGGTCAGGTCTTTGGTATAGACTACAGCGTCAAGTCACAAACTTTAGACAAATGCGCCTTGGACATTGAACAAGACTCTGACGTGATACAAGTTATGATTTTAATGTGTGGCTGTGCATTGCCCAAAGGTAACTGCAAGTATATTTTTTTTCTATGAAACGAGGTCCAACAGTTGACAACAACCTTTCTTTTTTCTTGACGCCTGAATTTACGACGCACCATTCAAGATATTAAAGACATATTCAATAACACAAATTGCTGCAAATCGTTTAGAATCATCGTCCTGCTGATCGAGGTCGGGGAGATAAAGACAGTGATATCTGGTTGAGTGATTTGTACTTGAAGTGCGGATCAAGTTTCACCCCAACCTCAGGCCCTCTGGCGGCTGTCTGCTAGCAGGCATTCATCATAAGTCATAATTAAGGTGCACCATTGTGTACGTGTCGTCTTTGGTACAAAGAAACGAGCATCACTAGACCATAAATTGTCTAAACATATCATTGTCTCTACCTTACAATTGTAGGGTAGAACTCCTACTTCAAAAATGTTCGCAAGAAATCGAAGAAGTGCTCAAGACAGTGGGTAACGATCAACAGCACCTATACCTACAACTTCTGCTGTCTTTCATGTCGTTGCTGTTCGTAGGTGAATTGTGGCAGAAATATAAGCTAAACGTCGGACCGACGACACTGTGTCTACTGACACAGGTAACATGAACCTCTTGAAGTCTACACGTGAGATAATTTGTGCCATGCTCGTGAACTATGCGCGATGTATCTTTGATCTTCTGACACACCGTCATCACGGATCGCTGATCTAAAACGTCTCATCCTTTTTTGTGGAATTAGAGGGAACATCAGACACACACAGCGCGACGTCTGAACATTGTTGTGTATATATGTAGTGTAAGTGGGTGGTCACGGTAGGGATAAAGTCTCAAGGATATTTCCTTCGCAGGTAGATTCCTTCTGCGCTTTTCGGCAAGCACTAGAAAAACAGGAGCGGCTTACGACGTGACGTCATTTGGATTAGTGCTGCGATGCTATGGCAACCCACAGTTGAAAGCAATGAGGAGTGGATATATATATGGGAATTCTGTCATGGAAAAGTTAATCCATCACCAGCCTAGTGTTGAAAGGATGTCTTTCTA
The DNA here is from genome assembly GCF_000003815.2 of Branchiostoma floridae. Lineage (NCBI taxonomy): Eukaryota > Metazoa > Chordata > Leptocardii > Amphioxiformes > Branchiostomatidae > Branchiostoma > Branchiostoma floridae. The sequence continues at coordinate 16,875,552 of NC_049979.1, read as the reverse complement.
CCTTTGTACATTTTATCTGTAAGCTTCTATGTACATTGCTATCTTCAAAGCAATTAAATCCCTGTCCAAATGATAGCTCCAACTCCATGTAGATAGCACTTAGATAGCACTTTCGTTTAAGCCTTCCTTCCCATATTTCTATCTTACATGATAACTCATATACCGTATTACTTTAATATTCCAGAAGTGTAACCATTCCCCGTGTCTAAATCATTCATGGGTGATACTTGAGGTCCTAGGTGTTCATACTGTTTATTTCTTTGTTTGCCAAATAGCAGTTACTCATGCAACTGGATATGATTTCGGAAATTCGAGGATATATTATTACCTGATATCTATATAGGCTTCATTGAAGTATAAGTGTTTCTTCGTTTGCTTATTTGGCGTTATAACTCTACAATACTGCCCGCTATGATGCTGCGATTTTTTTAATCCTGTGTGCGCTGTCACTCTGTGCGTCACAAAATTCGTGAAGCAAAGTTCTAAAACATGAGATAACACATCATGACAGCATATATATGGCTTGTATGTGTCGACTTCCCTCAGTACGCACCCAGAGTACAGTAGCCCCTCAGCATGGCAGTGAGACGTAACTCTCACAATCATTACAACATAATTAGATTTGCCCTTTTGGCACCCTTCTTTCATTAGTGAGTCTCTTCATGGCCGCCCGACGCCTGGACACATTAGTGGTCACCAGAAGTGCAAGGTGATCATTTACCCGTGGCTTTGGCGTGTCATGGCCCGTGTCCTGTAAAACTGTTGGCTCCCCCTCCCCGTATACATGTGTACACACAAGTCTGCAGACCTATTATCCTCCACACCTGGCATGTGATTTATACCACCATAGAACGGCCGGAAGTTTTGTATGTAAGGGTAACTGTTTAGTCATCATTGCCAAGTATCTCTAGTTTCTCGTTACTTTCTCTGCTCGCGCCTGTAAGCCGGGGCAAACACACGCACTGCTCCCACTCTTACTCCGCTGCCTCACCAGGGTCTGGTCTGCAGAACATGTTCGCACGACAGACCAAGTTCAAAGACAAAGTCACCCTTACAGAAGCTTCAAACACAAGGCGGGGGATTTGTGCCTTTCCCAAATTAGCGCTGCGTCTTTTCCAGTTGATGGAGTTCACAACAAGGGCAGATCAGGTGCATCTGAGTCTCATTACGTCTCTCCGGTCACCTGTCGAGTTGGACTCGGGGAGGAGGTAATGTTGCACCGCCTACACTCACGTCAGCTCCCCCGGTCCCCAACACCACCAAACACATGCAGCAGCGTCACAAACAACGCAGCGATTGTGTACTCTTATTTACGGTCCAAACAAAGAGGTGTTTGGATGGATTAAGGTTGCGTTGTGCGGGGGAAAACGGAGGAGGGCTCATAACAAGATGACAAGTCCAAGGCCAGGCGCCACCTGGGCCATGTCTGCGCGAATTCTCGCCCATTTGCCTGCGCTGTTTCACCTACAACCGCTCCCTGCATGGCAAACATCAAGGCAGGACCACGCCGCCGTCACAAGGTAACTATTACAGTATCGAGGCATTTCCGCGCCCAAACAGTAGTGGCGTTATTATATTTCAGCCATACATAGTATGGTGAAATATATTATATTCGTAATGTTTCTTTCTTTCTTTCTTTCTCCTGTCAAATCTTTAAAGTGATTCATCTCCGCCGTTCCTGGACCGAATGATCTGAAATTTGGCACAAGGGTAGAGTGGGTCAATACCCTTAGGTGTTTTTCTCATTTTTTTCATATCTGCCTTTAAAATGATTTTATTGAGGTTAAAATGTCATGTTTTGACCAAAACGGTGTATTTTGCCCCACTGTACCCTGGTCTTACAATGGAATGGCCTAAAATTTGGTGTAGATAGGCATTAGATAGTTGGTAAAATGATCCAAGTAAAATTTTTGGCATTAAACACTTTAAAATGCTTAATTTCAGCACTTTTCTGAAGGGAAATTGGTTTTCTTTCGGCCTCCTGCCGTGAACTGCAGTGACCCCACACACCTGCGCAGCCTGGGCTTTCGCGATAGCTAATTGAATTTAAAGAGCCAGCCAATCAGCGCCGAGGAAAACGAATGCTAATTAATATCCATAAGCTGGCTTCCAATGCCGTATATACAGACAGAAACACATGCATATTACAGCCTTACAGTGGCCATACATGTGTGTGTCACCCTTTGCCCGGTTTAAAATTGTAGTTTGCGAGGATTTGGAGTTCAGACAGGGTCATTTGAGAGGTAGCGGACGGTACGCATGCATTGAACGTTAGAATACAAGTCTTTGTCGTTGAATTAACCAACATTCCGCATGGTAATATCAATCATTTTCGGCATAGTTGACTTTGGTAGGGTGTGTTAAGACAATCGAGTAAATGTTACTTGGCGGAAAACACGGAAAAATTTGCCAGTTTGCATTTTTTTCATATCTGCCTCTAAAATGATTTTATTGATGTTTAAAGGTTATCTTCTGACCAAAACGGTATATTTTGGCCCACTGTACCTGGTATTACAATGGAATGACCTGAAATTTGGCGTAGATAGGCATTAGATAGTTGGTAAAATGATCCAAGTAAAATGTTTGGCATAAACTACTTTAAAATGCTTAATTTCAGCACTTTTCTGAGGAGAAATTGGTTTTCTTGTCGGCCTCCTGCCGTGAACTCCAGTGACCCCTCACACCTGCGCAGTCTGGGCTTAAACAAGAGTTAATTGAATTTAAAGAGCCAGCCAATCAGCGCCAAGGAAGACGAATGCTAATTAATATCCATAAGCTGGCTTCCAATGCCGTATATACAGACAGAAACACATGCATATTACAGCCTTACAGTGGCCATACATGTGTGTGTCACCCTTTGCCCGGTTTAGAATTGTAGTTTGCGAGGATTTAGAGTTCAGACAGGGTCATTTGAGAGGTAGCGGACGGTACGCATGCATTGAACGTTAGAATACAAGTCTTTGTCGTTGAATTAATCAACATTCCGCATGGCGATATCAATCATTTTCGGCAGAGTTAACTTTGGTAGGGTTAGTTGAGACATTTGAGAAAATGTTACTTGGCGGAAAACGCGGGAAAAATGGCCAGTTTGCGTTTAGTTTTGATACGTAGGTTTGACAGTGGCGAAATTGATTATTTTCTCATCAATATTTCTCGTAATAATTATTTGAACTGTAAATCTAAACAATTGGCTTACATGTGCAATTTTTGTATGAATAAAGATCAATGGGTACTAAAATTATGTGTAACTTATTGCTCTTTGTCAATAGATCAGCATTTTTTCTATAGTGGCCATATGTCTATAGTGGCAACATTTCTCTCACTGTACTGGAAAGAAAAGTGATGTATTTTTTCCCGAGCAAATGTAGGTACTTCTAGTGCTTTTTTCATTACGTAAACTTTGTACATTCAAATTGTAAGTAACTTTAAACTGCCAGAGTTTTAGCCCAATAAAACACTCCCAGTACCAGTGTATCACCACTGACCCCCGAAAAGAAACCCTCGAACAAGGTAGAAACTCCTATCCTCCGGGTCTCGCACGCTACAAGCAGGAAATTATAACACTAACACAACAAGATTACGCCCGTTGGCTGTTGCATACAAAGTAAAGGTATGCAGGAGGATATACTTAACAAAGAAGGAAATGAAATATATAGATAAAGCCACATCAAGTTAAGTTGTTGGTCCTGGAATTTTTCAGAAAAGAAATACAGTACCTACTCTCCAAGCAGAGGTTAGGCTCTGGCTGTTTTTTAAAACGTTTTTTTAGTCGTTTTTATCGGGCTTTCTATTTTGTCATTTTTCTTGAAGTACGCCAGCCAGTAGGTTTTGACACAGTAAGATATAAAAGAAAATAGAAAGCCCGATGAAAAGACTAAAAAAACGTTAAAAAACAGCCGGAGCCTAACCTCAGCTTGGAGAGTACACAGTACCTGCACCTGCATGATAATTATTAAAGCGCATGCCATACTTGAATAAAAGAAAAGTTCACTGCAATGATAAATGTATCCACATCACTAGGAGCTGATAACGGTACTTGGACCCAGTTATCGTACTGGAAATTGTTGAATGGCTTCATGTAATTTCATGATGAAAATCTTCTGAATGGAAGATGCTGTGTTTTTTTTTTTTTTTACTTTCGGAAAAATAGGAGCTGCCGCGATTCTAAAAAAACAATTAGTTATGCATAGGGGCTCCTGTGGAAGATTATATTCTTCCATATGGGCCCGGTGCATATTGAGCAAGCTCTGTTTTGACCTGGAATCAATTCACAATATTAGTTCTCTTTTGGGGATAACTTACAGTCAAATTGTTCCATTATTGCGCAGGGGTGACTTGGAACAGTCCAATGTTGCGTGGGAATGGGTATGGCTGAAATATGCTGTATTTGCACCCAAGCAAATGTCGGCCTTTCTAGTTGAAATTGCACCCTTGTCCCTGAGTCGGAGTTCAGAGTGCACGCCCATGAGATAAGCCAGATCCTGTGATTGCCGACAACAATGTCCTCTCACATTTCACCTCTTACACAGACTTGCCTAACGACTAAAATGCCCGCTTTTTAACCGCAGCAAAAAGTCATAAATCACGACCTCGTGATGGCCACTGATTAGACTTGAGACACAAATGAGAGACGGAGCACAAAACAAAGAAAACACAGCTTGAGTACATCTGCTATCTTATTACACGAAAGAGGTATTACACTATACATTTGCCCCGACCTTCAAACTTGCGTTGCCAACTTTCTCACACTCAGCAGGTATAACTATAAGGGCACGTGTGTTCTGTTGCTCCAAATGGATCCTCAATAGTGTCATTGTTGAACAATATAGGCGAGCGCCAGAATGATGTTCAAACAAATCTAGTACTAAGTAAGCAGATAAGTGTACTTCATTGCCAATCGTTATTGGCATAGCTAGCTTATATAAGGTGGGGTGATTCTTCTAAATGGTCTAACAACCAGTTACATCTAAACTGTGTACAACCCAATAAGACCAAACGCAAAAAGTTATGATTACTTGTAACACTTTCCGGTGACCGTGCGTACGTGTGTAAACGCACAGTAAATGGACATGAAAGATGGAATTAAGGTAATTATTACCAGTTATACAGTAAACCACTGTGTGAACGTAGGTTACCTGAGACAGGTGAGTCGGTACGACTGACGACACCGACCGGCTGTGCAGTCCAAGCTCGCCGCCTCCTGGAGGCGATGTCAAGTGGCAGGTCCGGTGGTTAAGTGAGTTGCCCGGTCAGCAGGCGCAACTTTATACCACCGACGTGTCAGAGCGCAATGGTTCTGCCGCCGTGCCGAACTTCAAGTGCCGCGCCGCCTGCCTAGTCTCCCGCAGGGCACTAACAAACCACGGGCCCCTAGAACAATGGCCGCTTGTTAATTACACGTTTCTGGTTTCAACCTCGCTGCAATTTTTGAAACCCATCCAAGCCGAGTTTTTTTTTTCTTCGGAAGGACGCCGTCGGACCTGTGGCGGGCTGATGTATTTATGGCGGCGGCCACCTGGTTTTGCCGCTCCGCTACAGCGCCTCGTGTCAAGGGCGATGTGAAATATCACTGAAATGGCCGGTGGCGTCGACGCACCCGCACCTGCCCCGTACGGAACGCACCCGGGACTATTAAAGTACGGACCAACTTTGTAAAACTCTTATGGGACACCCAAGGTTAGATTACTTCATCATCCAGCGGTCTGGCCCAGGAAAATAGGTCAAGGGCAGGGTGGAGAACACCAAGCATTAAGATGTTTTCAGAGACAACATCGAGTCAAACAGCTGCAAATTAAAAGTAGTTGATAGCATCGGAGACAAGGATTTTGTTGAGTGGTAGGAGCAAATGTTGACCTCAATGGATTAAAGAGTTACATACGTCTTTGTAGCATGGAATCATGGTTTGAGAGAACATCCAACGTCAATATTACTGTTTCCACCACTCCAGGCCTTTCGTGATAGACTGCGCCGCTTTTGCTTTAAGTCAATAGAACTTAAACTATGGGGCGTGAGGATAGACGTGACTTTGACGTACATGGTAACGATTTGGACTCAATGGAACAACTGCTACTTATAACATGAGTTTGACACTTACAGATAGATTATGAAAATAAACAATTCATCATCGTGACGAAGCAAGTTGAACTTTTGGGGGCGAACAGTTTGAGACGATTCCGACAGTTGCACCCTTACAGTTTAGGGCTATGTCAAGCGAGCAACCGAGAAATGACCTCATGATAAGAATTAGAAACCCAGGGCCACAGACATCATCTTTCTTTTGGTCGGAAATAGAAACTGGAGCGGAAAGTGTGCGAACAAAAAAAAACGCGTCTAATCGGAAGAGCCTGAGGTGGACCAAGTAACCCCTACACAGGATCGCGGGTCAGTCTTTGAACCATGCCGTGACAACACCGCGGAATAAAGGTCTGCAGCCCCGTCTTCTCTAAAGTAGCCGACTCAGATCCACAGTGATTACGTCCAGGAAACTCCACGTTTTGTTGGTTCCCATACTTTAGACCTATCTTCATACCAGCAAGGTTTATGATTATCTTGACATCCAGTCTTTGATGACAGCGCTGGTTGATAGCGTGTGCCACAGGGACGATCATATCTTTCTCGCGCGACTATTTTTGACACCTTGCCTCGGGGAGGGCAGTGCGATAAACCCTGACTTGGGTTCATTTGTAGTTCAAACCTGCTCGGACGGAATTGTAGGGAGTTCCCAGCACAGAGGACTAGAACGGTCCCGACATAACAACGAAGCAGACAGCAACAAACTAAGCTGAACTGAACAGCAGATAAACTTAAGTTCCAGAGTTTACTGTCTGATCCATTATCCGAGTTGCCTTGGCGTCTTAAGTCAGTTACTTCGTGTGTATTTTGCGCAATTGTTTGGTGAATTGTAAAGATTACTAAAGAAAAATTGTATATACTTCGAAACAACGTAGGGCATATAGTTTAATTCAGTACTATATTTTCTTTCAGATTGAGGTTACATTGCACAGAAAACATGTGACGAGGGAAGGCATGTCCTAACATCCAATTCAGACAAAATCAAATCCACAAGTAAAAACAAGGACGGCGTTTGTGTTTATTTCTACAGCCCGTATCACAATATTCTCCAGCCAAAACAAGGAATCTTGTACGATATTATGCTGCGCGAAGGACGTGTATATAATGACTACCATTACAAGCACACAGCGGAAAGTCACATAATCCTACTAAAGCACCGAGCAAGCCGGCCAGTGACTACAACTTGTAACCGTTGACTCCCTTCTAGCCACATGGAGTCTTCTAAGTTGTGTGGGTACAAAATTCGCCCGACACTGCTTCATTGTTTGACGTTGGTACCATCTTTATTTGTTCTTATCCCTCAGTCGTTAGCTTAGTATCCTGTAAATATATACATAAACGAACCAGAAACAAACGTTGTATTTCAGCCGGCCCATGAGGAGGTATTAGAGTGGTAAGTGGTAGCAGGTAAAGTTTGTATGTCTGTGACACACCGGGACCAGGAAGCGTGTTTCAGCAAAGCTACAAAGACATCTTAATTGCACACAGGGCCCGGTTGTCGTGTCTTTGATGTAGTCAGCACTGAACACGTGAGAGGTGGAGATCTTAAAGTCTTTGATTTCCCTGCTCCGGGTTTGTCTTGGCCGCTAATGAGACATCAACACCAGTGAGATGTCCTCAGCCAAGAACAAGAAGCAAATGAGAGATATCCCATAGGATATCGGACCCCGGTGAGAACATCACCGCTGTTACCTGTAGGGTTAGAGCAAGGAGCTTTCATCCTCGGTTAGAACATGGCCACTACGCCTCAGAGCCAATCATAGCCCTTCAATTACTGTGTATATATCCCCAAGGAGGTTGAAGAGGGAGGTTAAGATAGACAGCCTTCCCTATATTCTAACCTACTTGATATCCCCAAAAGTACAGAAAAGTGTGGTACAATGAAGAAAGTGTGGTACTATGGACTAATTTTGCATCGTTGATAGTACCACGCTTTTTTCATAGTACCACACCATTTCTGCACCACCGTGGTTTAGAGGCAGGGGCAGGCTGAGCGTGGGTGCCCGACTATTTCAAGGACACACACACAGGCCAGCCCCCCCGATCTAGAGCCAGCAGCCTACGCACCAGGCCAGCTCTTCGGCATTTGGACAACATGCTTAGAGTCTACGCATGCCAGCTCTGGAGTCCGGAGAAAAGAGTCTGGCATCCAGGCTATCTTACACCGCGGACGGGCTGTGTCGGCTACTGCAGCTGATTGAAAGCCCTACAAAACGCATGAATACCACAGGACTGGTACAACGTAAATTCGACACTAAGTCGACACAGTGCCCTTTATAGTCTCCAACAGAGGGAAACATTGAGCATTTTGAAAGAATAGAAATTGAAAAAAAAAAGAGATTAATAGAAAAGTCTACATGATATGTAAGAGGAGGTAGGTAAGCAATTTCTACAATTTCCCCAATTTGGCCGATTTCTTCGATTATTTCAATCTCACTCTTTAAACTGTGGCAAATTAGTTTGCTGGAGACCACGACCATGACAGTGGTGCGTTTGGATGTACAATAGTTAGTCAGTCAGAATTAGAGTTAGTCAGAATGACTCGTTGACCTATATGCTCAGGGGACTGAAGACCTGAATTCCCTAACTCTGTAATCACAGTGGTCTCGCCCTACCTCGCCTTGATGCCGAACTACGCCAAGTTGTACTAAGAAAATAAAATCAGTATAATACTAACACTAACGCATCCTATATTCATATATTCGCACCAAAAACCATCATCCGTAACAAAGATAGGCAGTAGTCATGCTCCCAGAGAGAGAAAGGTGGATGGAAAAGGTGATGTTGACAGTATAATCATGAGCATGGCTGGTGAAGAAAGGGAACGGTTTTATTCATCCAATAGTCTTTCACTGTCGGACATGTACAGCTATGCAAGTGACACAAAATGAATGGTACTTACTGTACAACTACAATTACCGTGTACATAAACTTGGTACCTATAAGAGAGACCCCTGACGACCCATTGCGGTAGTGTAGTGTATTAAATAGTACTACATTTTACAAGAATACTGACATGACGCCATCCTTCCACTGCCGAGCTATGTGGATAACACCACTGATAGTCGTCATGACCACAGCTGTTTGGATATAAAGGGCTCCGGACATTAATTTGGTCAAGTTAGGCTATTTTGTCAGACCAACATTCGCCTCTCTCTTTATCTACATTCCAATGTCAATATAATTTTCTTGTGTTATGAAAGTAATGAAATTGCAGCTAGATTAGCCCATAACGACGTCATATTTTATAATTGTAACATTCACTGTTCGTGACTGAATCATTAATACATAACGCTATTACCCTTCTCACATATGTGTTTGTGGGCATGAGGAACTGAGAGAATTGGGAAATAGAAGTGGATTGTGTAAGTCTCCAAGCAGAGGTTGGTAGGGAAAGTCGTGACCCTTTCCTTACATGCCGTATTTTTTTTTACCAGGTGGGGAGGCTGATCGAAAAATACGGCAAATAACTTTTATAAGGAAAAGGTCACGATTTTCCCCCAACAACCTCTGCTTGGAGAGTTGATAGTGTCAGCAAACTCACCCTGAACAGGTGAATGACACCAACTTACATGTCAATCTACTTGAGTGATATGTGTCTTTTTCCAAGAAGAGAACAGAGAACAGGAAGGCGGATGCTTTGCTCGTGTGATCGAGAAGTCATGAAACGGGTTCGTCGTCACGATTGAGTCGGTCCATGATGTCACACAAAGGTTCGTCCCGATCCGAACTCTCCACTCGGCACAGCACGTCACACCCTCGCCTTCGCCTGCAGCATTCGGGGGTAAAAGTTTCAGGATTCCCCTGTTCCCTGTGTGGTACGACGCAAGCATTACTAACCCTAGCTAAACTCTAGCTTAGTCATGATTAGTTAACAAAAATAAGTTAAACGTAAGAGTCGAAGTAAGTAAGTGATAGTAATCTCCAAGCAGATTCCTCCGTGACATGAGACAGTAACAAAAGCTGGGGAAGGAATTTAGCCGGCAGAGGAGTAAAATTGGCCAACACGCGTGGCCAATTTTACTCCTCTGCCAGCTAAACTCCTTCCCCAACTTATGTTACTGTCTTATGCCACGGAGGAATCTGCTTGGAGATTACTGAATGAAGTATATAACTTGCAGGATTTTAAGCCCAAAAGAGTAACAAACAAAGGAAGACCGAATTGTTCTATATGTAATATGAAAGACAATGACGAAGTTATCCTTGTTATGAACTAGACAGGAAGTAAATGAACTGCAACATGTGGAAAAGATATTTATTTGAATTAAACATTCTAGCAGCGTTTGTCCAAGGGTGTTGAATTTATCACGAGCATTCCGAACTGTGGTGCAGATAGACATGAGAGACCAGCCGCGTAAGTGGATTTGTACCACAAAGCCTGGTAAAAATCAGAGCTAGTAGCAGATGTAAACATTTCATACCCATCCTATGTGACCTCTGTCCAGATGCATCCGTAGTTGCAAGTCTGATGATATCAGTACGTACCACGGGAGGACCGCTGTCTTACCGTGGTTCCGTCTGCGGGAAGTGGGTCCGGTATTAGCGGTTTTCTCCTAATGACTTTCACTACGAGTCGTGACTATTGTCTCGATCACTGACAGAGCTCAAATCCCGGTGTGAATAGGTTTAAATGATCGATGTACATGGTTTTATTGGAAACTAGAGTTCGACGATCATGAAAATACGTTATTATATCCTTTCTTGAATTATCCTCTTCAGAAATGTTTGACAAAATGCCCCTGCTATTCTAAAAGTATCCACTCCAGCTCAAACTTATGTCATTTTTTCTTGAGCACAAGAACTATCTAACACCCCGAAAACATGACCATAGCTTGCTTGGAAGGCAAGATATAGAAATAGTTCCACTGCAGCACAAAGGGAAGTCGCTAGGTGGCCCAAATCTAATCATTTCCCGTGTTTGTCACACCCTGCCAACACTAAAACAATCCATCCAGCCGTTCTTGAGTTATCTCGTCACAGACACACACAAACACAAACACTAGTGAAAATATAACATGGAGTGTCACTAGGTAGAATTGAAATCTACTGATCAGTTCAGTATGAGGAGCATAAAATGTTACCCTCTTTTCTCTTATCAGTCTAACCGTGTCGGTAATCTTACCGTCAGTTTATCTAGGCCACTCACTTGAGTCTGAATCGCAACGTACGGCAACAAGTGGCAGAAAAACCTCTCAGGCCGTAGATGGCCTCGTCCGCCTCTAGTGCGCCTCATTTGATACATGTCGCTGTTTTACATTCACAACAAAACTCCCCGAGAACCAATATAGTAGTAAGGGTTTATTAAGAATTAAGAATTCAGTCGCAGCCCAAGGGCTAAAATTATAAATTGTGTTGTGATATCACCCAACACAACTGTTTACAATAACGATAGCATATGGATCAATATGAACAGCGGCTTTAGAGGTTTGAGTTGCAAGGCGAAATATTATTTTCGGCGTATAATACTAATAGTGAAGCTTTCAAACGATCACTGTCATGAGTATTCATGTCTTGTGTTCAAATCCCTACCGACATGGCCTGAAATAAGATCACCCTTTTATCATCTCCACTTTGAATCCATTTCATATTGTCAGTTCGGCATTATGCCAGCATCTAATTTTAGTCACTTGGTTTGTTCAAACAAACGGGCGACTATTTTCAGCAATGGTAATTAAGAATTTCCTCGTCTCTGTTATCATCATCACTATCAAACAGGCTTCCTGTTACTGCCCTCGCCGCCAGCTCTTTATCTGACTTCCACTGGCTCGTATTCAGTTATATCAGCGTATCACATGGAGGCCGTCATTCCCTTCTCCGCGTACATCAAACAAATTGGAAGTTTCAAACGTTCTGTGTTACTGACAGGCCTACGGTTGGTTGAATGATTACGGTTTAGAGATGCACCAGCCCGGCGGTGATTCGCCAATGATTAGCACCGTGAGATACCATGTCAGAAGGTGTAGGCCTGTGAAGTGTTTTATCTTTATTTCTGTTCTTTCTCATAGATTTAGAAAACAGGAGTCGTGTCCCGATATGACTCCGGCAGAATCATGGCATGGCAAAAAAGAGACAGAATTAATATGTACGCCATGTCCATATAACCCTCTACGGACGTTTTGAAAAGGCAGCTAGATCAGCCCATATGCATAATGACCTCATCTTTCATAACACCAACTGTTCGTGACTTAAGGAACCTGTCATTAATAACATCAATTAGTTTATTAAATTTCTCCCACATCCTTATGTAAGCTGTTCAAGATATGATTGACTCAGAGCTTACACGGCTTCATGACAAACGACGATACAACATTACAAGAAAGTCATTTTCAACATGCTACTAGTAATTTCTTTCCTAAATTGGATAAATTAAATCTTTTTACATTATTTCATCGGGTACCACGAAAAAGCTGGAACTGCTCTGCGACTGTAGGCTCTTTGAGATTACTAGTACTAGTCTTCACAAAATCTTTCCCAAATATGGAATTCAGTGGGTTCTATGCCTGGCATATTGATATTAAACATATATTAGCTGACTGTCTGTCTGCGGAATGATATAATGTTACATGTTCCCACAATCAAGAGCATTCTGACATTCCGCTAATGCTGTCGCTATTTATATGTAAAGTCTGAGCTAAGAAGGTACCAGTCCATCCATCCTGCATGAAATCATGTTTTACTTCCGTCCGTCACCTATAATTTGATGCCAATTTCCCTGTACTGATTGGATCTATGAGAAGACATTGTCCTGACCACTCCGCGACGCACATCACGACACCAGTCCACTCATGGACCATAACGGTTTCACTGACCATCACTCCAGCACGCAGAACAGGGCTGTGTGTATGTTTTCAGTCTGCCTCGTATGTATTTCCAATGTCGCTAATGCCAGAATGTCAAACCAGCCACGCTTCTCTCCGTGTTTCCGGCATGTCGTAGTGAGATGAATGACAGGTTATGGCATTATTACCGAGTCTCTGTGATTATCAATCAGCGGGAGACCTTCACTCACAACCCCGCAGATTCTGTCGCCATGGCAACCCATCTCCTATCGTCTGACAGGCGCATTTAGCGACGTTCTCCCGCCAGGCCTGGTAAGCGTGATTGGATGGAAATGTGATGCCTCCTGTACCTATTCTGGCATTTATGTATGGCAGAGATAGTCCATACAGCCTGTATAAGACAGCATGAGGAGAAAAGAGAATCTGCTACAGTACTGTGTGCGTTAACATCCGGGCCGTCAACATCAACAAGCTATCTGTCACCAAAATATCAGGACCATAGCACGTCTAGGTCAAAAGGACGTTGCAGTAACTGCTGCAGTATCAAGATGACATAAAAGGGGATCCAGAATCGTACTCTTCCCAGTCCCTATCTAGTCTCCAAATTTCATTACAGTCCATACAGAGGTTTTAAAGTTATATTGACCACAAATATCCGGAAACACAAACACACACACACACACGCGCGCGCGCTATCATCCATTTTCATGAATATAATAGAAAAAAGTTGAACTGAAAACAAAAGTTCTGGAACAGGTGGTTGCCCTGAGGCGTACTCTCGAGGACCACGGTCACTTCACTACAAAACGCTTGCCTTGTGCAGCAATGACTGTGAACAGGGCACGTTTTCTCGGTACTCTAAGAATAGACAGTCCACGTCTGGAGTTGACAGGTGGTAAGAATGGGTAACTTTGGGAGCTGGTTTAGTATTAGGAGTTGGCAGCCCTTTAATGCTCTAAAACAAGACCCTCACCATACGCTTGTTTGTCCTCAAGTCATCCCTTGTTTCAGGGCCATGTATGATACATGTTCGCGTTTTCTGAATATGTGAATATGTGTCGCTGCCACTGGTGAAGATGAAAAATGCTAATGGCTTGTTTTGTATGCGTTATATGTCGCCTGGTAGGATAGATGCATGTGTCTGTGCATGGATAGAACAGAAAAGGAAGACTGCACCTGTTGGATTTATTTTCAACTCCCTCTAGTCTAATATGATTGTTCGACTTAATGTTCCCTGTACATTCATTGTTCTGCACCGAACGTAAAGGTGCCCAAAATAGAGTGTATGCAAAGCACACAGCAGAACCACATGCACATGTACATGTACGTGACAAGGAATCTTACTCAAAGCTCTATAGTACATCATCTTCATGGAGTTCTCAGTGCATTTGTGCGAGCCTACCTACACTGAAGAAATCTCTCTATGTGAGCTTCTGAAAGAGTAGTACAGAAAAAAGGTCTGTTTGTGTATCAGGCTCATTTCATGCATTCCAACTCCAAGATAAAGGAGCAGATAGGTTTGTCTACACAACAAACTAAGTGACTCACTTTCTTCGGATGTTTAGAAAGTTGCCACCATAAATGTTTATTGTTGACAATATATTTAGAGCATTCTGGAATTGCAACATGCATTAGGAACTTGAACCAAGGTTTGACTGACAAAAGACGCGAGACATTCTGTTACAGATTTTGAGGAAAACGCCATTATCCCTCACCAATCAGGGGCAACTTGTATGTCCTTGGTCAGAGACATTCTGAGGAACAGGGTGGCGCGCCTTGTTCAGTTGTACAAACTCAGTATCAAACTTTGTCCAGGTGCCACGATATAAATACCAGGGCTCCAATACCCGCATTCCGAAGGGAGACTGATTATGAGAGCCCATGTAACTAGGAATGGCACCGGGGATGTATTGTCCTGGTGAAACGAGTCGTTTTCACTACTGTTAGTGTTACAGAGATACTAGTAGTCGCCAGTGGGAGGGGGGCGAACTTCGATATGTACTCCTACTGTATGTCATTGACCTCCTTTAGCACAGCCTCTACTGAGAAAGAAAACACACCTCCTTTTATGCCATGACCCCCTGCCCTATAAACCTGACAAGTGGCCCCTCCTAGGGACTGAGTCAACTTGACATGACGAGTCCCAACAAAAACAGCTGACTCCTCTGCGGTCCACCCTTTCCCCCGGGCTTCTCGGAAGGGGGTTTCGGATCCATACAGCGCATGCGTACGTAAACAATGGCGGGTAAATTGAATTATAGCTATTGTTGTAAAGTTTGTTATATTTCAGCCATACCATAGGTATGGTGAAATATATTGTATTCGTAATGTTTCTTTCTTTCTTTCTTTCTTTCTCCTGTCAAATCTTCAGAACACGGTATCTCCCTTGTTCCTCAACCGAATGACTTGAAATTTGGCACAAGGGTAGAGTGGGCCAATACCCTCGGACGTTTTTTTCATTTTTTCCATATCTGTCTCTTAAATGATTTTATTAAGGTTTTTTGGTCATCTTAAGACCAAAACTGTATATTTGGGCCCCCTGTACCCTGGTATTATAACCGAATGAGCTGAAATTTGGTAAAGATGTGCCTTGATAAGTCCCCCATATAGATTCAATATCAGTTTTGGTGTACAGTATAACGAAATACTTATTTTTGCCATTTTTTGGTCATTTTTTTACCAAAAAAGGACACTTTTGGCTCCTGTACCTTGGTTTTAGAACCGGATGACCTGAAATTTAGTATAGGAGTGCCCTAGACATATGCGCACATGGATTCAATAACACTTGAGGCATACGGTACAATAAAATGCTCAATTTTGCGATTATTTGGCCATTTTATGACCAAAAAGTACACTTTTGGCTCTTGTGCTCTGGTTTTAAAACCAAATGACCTAAATTTTGGTAAAAGGGTGCACTAGATATTTATTCAAATGACACATGTATAATTTTTGTCATATACTACGTCAAAATGATATATTTGGGGATTTTTTTGTCATTTTCCAATAGCCAGAGGGGTCAATGACCTTAAGGTTGTTGACCCCCAGCTGCAGATTGGACCTACTGGCATATATGTCTATTTAATCTAATTAGATAGGTAACCAATCACTTAGCCTGAATCTATATCCTAAAGAGGGGGGTGGCAGCCAATCAGCGAGCTCGGTGTTATCTGGAAGAGTCCATTCTTACACGGAGGGGTTCATTTTTTTTTAAATTCATCATTGGACTGGTGAAGTCTTTCAGTGGATGCATTTTTGGACAGGTCTATTTTGCAATTTTACAGAACGTGTGCTGGAAGAGTCTATTCTCGCACGGAGGGGGGATTTTTCAAAATTGATATTTTGGACTTTGGTGACTTCTAGTTTGTCAAAGTCTTTCAGTAGGGTTATTTTTGGACTGGTCTAATTTGCAATTTTACATGGGTGTTCTGGAAGAGTCCATTCTTGCATAGAGGGGGCTTTTTTTTTAAATCCATTTTTTGGACTTCTGTGATTATGTCAAAGTCCTATTTTAGCGGATGTATTTTTGGACTGCTCTACTTTACATGGAAGAGTCCATTTTTTGCACACGGAAGGGGGATTTTTCAAATTCAGTTTTGAACGGGTGATGAATCAAAATTCAATTTTAGTGGAAGTGTTTTTAGACTGATCTATTATACCTTTTTTTGCACTGGGACCTTTTTTGCTAAATTCAATTTTGGATTTGGTTTCTTATTCAAAAGGCCAAGGTTCCAGTGGGAGTATTTCTGGACTGGTCTATTGTGCAAATTCACATAGGGTGCACTGGAGTCCATTCTTGAACGGGGGAATTTTGTAAGACTCATTTTTGGGTTAAACCGTCATTAGTAAAAGTGATTTTTCAAATGGGTGATTTTGAAATAGCCTATTGTTGCATGGGGAGGGAGATGGCTGAAATATGCTGTATTTGCTCTCAAGCAAATGTCGGCCTTTCTAGTTTGGTACATGTTTTTGCGCTAAACGAAGCAGAAACGTCTCAAAACATCTATTATGACTTCGTCATGGGCTAAAAGATCGGAATAGTTTCGACAGAAAAGGCAAACAGTCAACTCAAATTCATCCTTTTAGAAAAGACCTGACTTATAAACATTTATATTGTTTCACGAAAATTCTAACAATGAATTTGACGCACACAATCGATCACATGTCGTCAAACATGACAAAGAAATGTTATTTGTACAGCTTCTGAAGTATTTGTGAAGTGGCGAATGACGTGTGTGGCTGCCATCAGTCAGGTAACCTTGACTGGGTTTAAACTTGAGCACGTACACGCACACAACATACTCAACAACACTCACAGCACCACTTAACTAAAGTATCGTCTGACACATGCCAGAACACAAAGGTACGACTGATGGCGAGACAACGATGTGACCGCAGACAGGTGGCCACACATATGATAAGCCTTCTCAGAACCCGGGATAAATGAACAACTGACAAGTTAATGCAGACAAATGAACCGTGTGAATGCATGTAATTGGATGGAAAGGTGAACAGACATGAAGCACACCAATCAAAAGTTCTCATAGTGTGTATGGATATCTTTAACAAAGTTTTGTCTCATTTCAAGTTAGTGATCGAGAGCGAAGTAGGTTAAACTTCTATGTGGCGTGGTGTAGTGACTAGCTAGTCCGTACTTTTATGAGCCGGGACAATGTCTTTGTCTGAGTGTGCCTGTGGGCATATCACTCGCTGGTTACGTCTGACAAGATCATGACCTTTCATGTCACAAACGTGCTCGTAGACAAGAACAGATATGGGTGTGGAATACTTAGTAATAACAGGCCCGAGGGGATGACTTTAGAAAGCTCAGTACTAAGATGAGGATGAGTACTAAGAAAGGGGGGATATCGTTTTAAATCTTGGTGTGGCAATAGATCTATGATATGTTAGCCCATATAGTGTGCGGATCAGAGTATGTTTCTCTTATCTACGAATGGTTGTCCTGCATGACTTAGTTTTTTTCACACCACGGAATCAATTCTGACATGTTATTGCCATACTTTGCTACAGTCCAGCTGTTGAGCATATGTAAACACATAACGTAGGTGTTGACCTAACACCTCCCTTATCTTACCTGTTTTCACTCGTGTGCCCCATTGTTCACTGGTTATCATGTCAACAATGTTCCACCCTGTTGTAATTAAGACTGACAAATCTTTAACAGATTATAGCTCTCTCACCTTTGCACGACACAGCGAGCAGCCCATGTAAAGATAGTGCCAAGTCAGGCATCGTAAGTTATCCCTCTTTTTCTAGCAGAAGTTTTGGCCGGGGCTAGGTCTTCTTCCCTCCTTCCAATCAACAGGTTATACGGCTTTTTTCCATTGAACCAGACCAGGCGATATCTATCGGTTATATCAAATGTAAAGGAATGACCGGGAACGTCGAATAGTATCAACAAACCTCTGTGGCTAGTGAAAAATATGTCAGAAAGAAAACAGCTAGGGAAACATTGATAATTTGGTGATCAGAAAGGTTACACATGTGCTAGTTACATCTATGACCTGCTCCTATCGCCGACAGGTTTTACAATATTTGTATCATTGGGAAAAATAAGACGTGACCTTGAAAAATGGTCATCACAATTGGCCAGTTAAGCGGTCCTTACGTAGAGGTGGTAAATTGTACAGGCATGATTGACTGTATTCACAGTTATTTCAGCAACCAAATTTACAAAGGAAGCTGGTGATATGGAGACCATAATGCAGTCACAAGCATGTAATTTTGTCCTCTCTCAGTGGGCGATCAAGTTTTTGCTGATGATTACTGTTCTGTCTCTTAGCTTCATACTCTAGAAGGAAATGATCGTAACTATATTGCTAGTCAATACCAGATGTCTATTGAATATAGTGTTACTATTTTTGTTGAGGAACCCGCACATTCAGGAAAAAGTGGGCAGATAAATCAGAATAAAAGACTGATGAAAGCTCCATGGATAAACTTTTTATCATCAATAAGCTATTTTGGAGCTACATCAGGATATGATCATATAGCACTGGAAATCGACTTCATTATATAAGAGCTATGGTTGTCTTGGCGACAATAAATGTTGAAACGAAACGGTAAGAAGTGGATCAATCAGCTGTATGCCGTTTTTGGACGTGCAATGTACCTCTCTAGGTAACAAATTGTATTCTCACAACTCGATATCCCGCCGACTGCAGATGAAAGCCGGGCGCGTGGGTGTTATGGATTGATATTAACGACATGAAAGCCGTGCGGCGGGCTGCCATGGTGATACAACACCGTGTTTGGCACTTCAAATATGGCCCGAAGAGCTATGCGCCACGAAAATGACAAGGATTGATTAGAACATGTAACTGGACATTTGAACACCGTTCCGCCCCTTCCGCTGCAAAGTCTACTCGAACCAATCAGCAAAGACCGACAAACAATATTTGACCACAAAAATATTGACATATTGACAGGAAAGTATTGACAAAGCTTTTGATCAGCACAGAGTGAGACTATTAGTGTGATTGTGGCTCGTGATTAGTATCAATGCTTCGTTTGTTCAATCTCCCACTGACTCACATTAATGGACCCGTAATAAAATATCATGTTTATAGACCTATCAAGTTCCATGTTTCTCATTTTAGATTTCTCTACTTTGTAAAGTGATCTATAGTATGAAATATTCTTGAGGGTATACGTATGGTTCATGACTTTGGAAACCATTAGACATTTATCTGGTCGCGTTATGACTATCACCAATCCTCAGTGTTAGATAATGTTCTTTTTGCAGTAAAACTTGTAAAGTTATACTTGGTGCCACATCTTGGCGCACTGTCGTCATCTTCCCAACAAGCACGCGCGCAGCTCTCTACAAACTCGTCCGCATTCATAACAACCTGACACGTACGACCACTTGCGCATTCTAGTCGTATCTGCTCGAGTCTGCAATAACAGAGTACCCTCCCGCACTGAGTGCATTTCGGGTTACTATAGATATCTATTTCGCCAAGTAAAGTGGTGCCGTTGGGCAGGGAGTTAAAAATAGCTGGCGCCTTGTAAGCCTAGGTGCATTACTACAGTACAAAATGTGGGGTACGCCGCGCGGCAGATGCACCGCGCAGCCGCGCTGAGCGCAGAAAGGCATGCTCGCAAGGAAAGAAAAGGTTCAAGGTGAAGGGAGGAGATTACGTCTCCGTGGCGGGAGCTTATCGATTTTCTGCGGAGCTTACGGAGCACGTAGCGGGCTACGGCATCCACCTACAAAACTGGCCTCCCACGTAAGGCTGTGTTGTAGGAGTGAGATATATTACAGTCTTAAGTCTTAAGTTAAGGGGGTGGGAGGTCTTTATCGATTAGGATATTCGGTAATGGACGTCAATGATAGGGTGGTTGCATAGGACTGTGCCATTTATTCATGTTCACTTTTTTCTACAATAGCCTATAGGACATGTCTGGCATTGGGATCCTGAAAAATAGCTTCCATCTGAAGCATTTTTCGCACAAAGCCGACATGTAACTTTTTGTAAAGAAAACTTGTGCCTTATCTCTTTTTTTTTTGCATGGTGAAGAGTACATGTTTTAGCCAGACCAACTACTGAGTTTAATAAATGTAAGTACATGAACTTTGGGCCCTGTGCCTGAAGTTGTATAATTCTAGAAAAATATGATTTAGGCCAGTCGTCTATTCTTTTAGTACTAGGACCATGCTGATTTGATGGATGGCATCCAAGCGCGCATCAATTTCCGGCCGTTTCTAAAAAGAAAGAAAGAAGTTTTCAACCATACTGTACATCGCAGAAAGCAGCTGCAAATGGAGGAAATATTTGTTGTAGATGTGAAAGAACAGAAGTTCAGATTCTAGAGGCCATTCCAAGACACCATGCGGGTTTGCCAACGATATTTGTAAGATTTTAAAATCATTGTTGCTGAGTCTTGGAATATACTCTATTATCAACCTTTGTGGCCACATGGCTTTCATACTGCAGGCATTTGTAGGGGGGGGGGTCTTTTTTCATTATCACGCTTGCATCAGTTTTGCGCTTTCAAGATGATGTCATCATATAATCAAATCAATATAGCCTAATGTTAACTTTACCCAACATGCAGGCCGCGAATGGAGTTTGGTTATCAGTCCCATCCGTGCAGAATAGATACTGACATATTCATGTTAACGTTTTATGGCTCAGAATGCGGTACATATATACAGGCTGATGTTTGAGACTAACCCCAGTGGAGAACAACATGTTTGCGAAGGTCATCACCCAGTTTGTATTTTCGCTCTGCTAAACAATATACTAGTACATGCAACACTATGGTGTTTTCATATTCGCATAAATCATGGGATGATCTTTTAGCAAATGGCAAAACACAAAGAGACACGGCACAGTACTTGTTTGAGGGCTACAATCCAGGGGCTATTATGGTCCATCACTAACTAAGCCTGGAGATCGATTTCAGACAAACACGTTTTCTACACCCTGATTTACACTAATAACTACTGAGTGCACAATAAGTCACAAATGGCTGCCTCTGGCACGACACAGCACACATGTACGTGTATTAGTCACGGTGCTTACATGTTTTTGCGTCCAAATTAACACCACAGTCCTAGGTAAGTTTTTACCTTTTCTCATCTACGGACAGACTACTTCTTTTAATCACAATTAACTACAGGGTGCCTTTGTCTAAGCTCGTCATTCTATTGATTTCGCGGAATTCGAAGGGAAAACCAACAATCAATGAGTGAGGGTGCGGCAAATTAGCCGCGTCATCGGCGCTAATAAGGATGGGATCAGCTGGTGAAGAGGTACAATTATCTCCTGCCCACAGGCGACTACATCATCAACGCTCTTCTGGTTACTTTATATAGTACTGCACACCTCAGGCACTCCTGACATACGGGAGACCGACCTGTTAAAAACAAGACATTCAACTAACAACAGTCTTTTAAACATACCCGTGAACAAAACACAGACATGTCTGAACACAGAATCAACAGGTGTGTTTCATCCATGCAAGGAGGTTGAAAAAAAGGTTTAACTCCCTTGATCCATGGAAACACATTATACCTTGTTGTGGGGAACAATAGAGAGGATTATGAACCTGCGGCGTAAGATCTGGGTGTGTCGATCTAAAGACAACCCAGACCAACAAATGTAGAGTAGAGTACTAGAGTAGACTAGAGTTCTTCTTGCGCAGGTAGTAACGTCAGGTTCCAATCTATGCCTCTCTTCAGTTTCTGGTTACTGTCATCCCTGGTAACTGTGGGTCATTAGAAGCAACATCTGAACACGCATCGGCTTGTTGCGTGCACATAGAAGGGAAAACTGTTTGATATGGATGATCCTTCGGTGGGAGTGCGGCTAGCAACGCAAATTTGACTTTGAATAGGACAACACCAGGCTGCTGAGACCAGGCTATATTTATCTGTACACATCTTTGAACTGCAAAATACATCTGAAGGAGGATCTGATTTCACATAGAAACTTTTTAGATTAAAAAAAACAGATGCTAGTACATGTACATGCACAAATGGGCTTGACGGACAGAGTGATACAATTTTGCTAAACAGAATAATACAATAGGACTAACAAGGTGACTAAAATACTTTTTTCTCATTAATTATGCAAATGAGCCGTCATTTGCATAATTAATGATGATGATCTTTATTTGCATGTTCCTGCCCATGCGGGCTAAATGCAGCAAATCCCATGATGGGATACTAAGTACTATTACATGTAGTATTACATGATCTGCAGCTATGCTATCACTATATCTAACGTTTACATACCTCTTCCCTTTTCTTAAAACATGTGTATACTACCACTCTTCTCTAGTTGTCTGATTCCGTCGTTACGCATCTTGATGAGGCTTGCATGTGACATACAGTAACACCCCGACCAATCGAATGGGGACATCCCTCGCGAATGTGCACACTCCTCTAGAAAAGAGGACACTCCTCGACGTTCAAGGGGACGTTCCTCTTGGAAAGGGGATGTGCCTCCCTTTATTAGGGGACGCTCCTCCGGAAATGGTATGGTTATCGGGCATAGGGGACGTCCCTCCAACACCCACGCCGGCCCGTGGAATCGGCCGAAAACCCGACAAATCCCTTTCTAGTTCACCTAAATCACAACATCCAAAACTTTAACCCCGCCAGTGCTCTCGACAAAAGTCACACCTCGCAAGGTACGGATAGTTTTTGATTTAAAATTGAGGCATGTTGGAAATAAAGCTGTCCGCGCGGCAGAACATCACTTCCCTTCAGTGTTTTAATGGCGGCGTATCACACGCCCGGCAAGCACAACATCGAGTTTTAGCCTAAATATCCGCGTGCTTGTCGGGTTTTAGGGCCTCCCTCCCTAACACACGCACGTGGGAGAAGTTTCTAACACGATGTAAGACGTAGTTATTCGGGATTTTTTTGTACAACGCGGCTACATGGCCCGATGCCGTATCCGTGTGCTTGTCGAGCAAAACACACTCCTAAGCCAGCTTCACTCCTCTGCCAGCTTTAGATACTATCTTATGCTACCGTAGGATCTGCTTGGAGATTAGGGCGCCGGGTCTCTGTCACGGTTAGCCGTAGTTATCGAGCGTTTCCAGTACACCGCGACCTTTTTACAGGCCATAACAGATAACGGCGACTAACATCGTGTTAGAAACTTCTCCCATGTACGTGTGTCAGGGAGGGAGGCCTTAAAACTCGACAAGCACGCGGATATTTAGGCTAAGAGTCGATGTTGTGCTTGCCGGGCGTGCGATACGCCGCCATTAAAACACTGAAGAGAAGTGATGTTCTGCCGCGCGGACAGCTTTATTTCCAACATGCCTCAATTTTAAATAAAAAGCTATCCCTACCTTGCGAGGTGTGACTTTTGTCGAGAGCACTGACGGGGTTAAAGTTTTGGATGTTGTGATTTAGATGAACTAGAAAGGGATTTGTCGGGTTTTCGGCCGATTCCACGGGCCGGCGTGGGTGTTGGAGGGACGTCCCCTATGCCCGATAACCATACCATTTCCGGAGGAGCGTCCCCTAATAAAGGGAGGCATATCCCCTTTCCAAGAGGAACGTCCCCTTGAACGTCGAGGAGTGTCCTCTTTTCTAGAGGAGTGTGCACATTCGCGAGGGATATCCCCATTCGATTGGTCGGGGTGAGTAAGAGACGTTGTAAGAGATTAGCACTTGAATCCAACACTAAGTAATGGCATTTCCAAGTTGTTTGAAATGAAAATGATGATGAGTTCACATTTTTATCAAATTGTTTAAACATTTGCCAATCTGTTTTCCAGACCGTCTGATAATTGACCTGAAGTGACAAAGTCAGCGTATTTCCTTGTGTCAGTTACTATTCTTGGAACATGGCCTGAAATTGAAACCGCCTGTGAATTTCACATATTCAGCATGACAAGCAGGACTTAGATACTTCCTTGAACGAGTTTATTTCCTTGAACATTCATTTGGCATGCCCACGTTAGATCTTAACCTACTTTCTCTTTCCAAGTGCCCCAATGAACTTTAGTCCTAAGGGACGTTCATTCGATGACCATTAGTTTTATGTTTAGGAAGTTAACCTAAGAATACAAAACAATAAGTTGCTTTCCGGCTTCTTCATATTCTACATGATGCTAGGGCCATACTAATAGATTGTATTGATGATATTTTCTGGGCACCCAGAAAGGCTGGTGCGAGAGTGCCAAAAAGAGTTGGCTTGATCGGGAATGACCGAACACACAGAACATAATATACCAAGGAAACAGTAAGTTTGTTTCTTGCTCTTTGACTTTGAAAGACTTTGCCCGGACTCGAAATACATTTTCAGATATTTCAGCCTACTTCAACTAACTGTCGCCTAACATTCGTCTAGGGCTATGTCACATTCGTTGTGGGCGAGTGCCCCAGTGCACGACTTCCGAGAAATGAAATTGTTATGTAAGCCGTCACCCTTGATGTTGACAGGTCACCTCAGGTCGGGGAGTGACCGCTGGTAACCCGATAGATAAACACAGCTGGGGCATATCAGCTTATGACAGATCAAATCGCAGAATAAGTTTGTTTTGGGGATCAAAACCCTCCCATGTACATGTGGCACCTTCCAAGAATGCAAGCACATCGTTGAGTTGACCCTGTCTCAGACCGCTGTAAGGTATACGATGATGACACGGCGGTGCTGGTAAGGTTCTAAACTCCATCGCAGGCTGCGTACCCAATGATTACAGCCTGCCATTCTTTTGCCTTTTGGAGATTGGAAAGGAAGTCAATCAGTTTTCGTTTCTAAATAGCAGCGTTTTTTTTTAAATTTTATTACGATAACAATAATGAAAGTTTACTTTATTGCCAAACTCTTACCCGTAGGCTAATTGCAATAACACACATTTGATGAAAGGTACAGACAAACAGTGTATAACAATTTTAATGTAGCATGTCTCTACTCTAGTCTAAAAACTTACTCCAAATTATTGGAATCGACTTCTTTGTCGGAGACGAGAAATCCAACCGTTTCTAAAATGTGTGGATTTTGTGATGTCGGAAGGAGAGTACACATCCCGTACGTTTTATATTTACATGTATTAAACAATATCCATTACTATCGAAGGAAAGTTTTTGGCAACGGATTTCAAAAGTTCAGAAAACACTTTAATAAGCGTGGACATTGGAGAACTGAGAATCTATAGGTTGTAGCTGGGGGATACCCAGTTAACCTTGACCTGGATCAAGTCAAGTTAGAATGTAGTTTGACATGAAACTTGTCCTGTCCCTGCCTTTACTATGTTTGCTGAAGGGATTCGACACCCAATATGCCAAGTCAACAGTGATCTGCCACTGGTAACACCCCCGCACGATCCAAGACTAGCTTTTATAGTCTTGGTAATGTTTGAGAGGCTTTTCCCTTTCATATGCTGCACGTACATGATTTCTCCGGCATCACTTCTTAAGGCCATCGACCCCTGTGTATTCACCATCATTAACGTCATTAACGTGATTGTGCCTGATCGTTTCGTAATCAGAGACAGCTCGCATGGGATTACCTGCCTCTTGTTCCATTCAAACACACGGGGAAAACATCAAGGTGACCCTGTGGGCAATTACTGGGTTACTTCGGTTCAGCACAGATGCTGCCATTTGAAGCCAGGTTATTGTAGGGCACAAAGTTTTCAATTCGTGAGCTACTTTTTTGTGTGATGACGATTTCTCTTGATGGTGAGTTTCCGTAGTACAATATGCAAGCAGAGTTGTAAATTTGGCTTCTGATGTTTTAACAGTTTTTTTACACACCTTATTCTGATCCTTCATATCAGAAATTATCACCCTAATCCTACCATTGACTTGTTCTTACGTATACGTGTTTCATTTTGTCGGTTCGTCTTGCTATAAGTAGAACAAACCGGAGCTATACAACATGCACGAGTGCTCTGAAGAAGGCTAACTTCATATTGCAAAATTACCGAGAAAAGGGTATTGCTGACTTTTGTTATGCATATGTATGTAGCGGTCATGACACCTTTTAAACCTCCTTCTAAGAACCTAAACCTTTGGGGCTGTTTGTCCTTGCCAAGCTGCAAGGCCCTGGCCCGACGCCAGAACAAACAGGTGCCGAGTCGTGGTGACGGTGCACGTAAGTGGGGACAATGACACCAATATGTCTTCATAAAAATAAAAAAAAGAGCGCGTCGTGCTCAGGTGAAAATCAACAACACACCACGTCAGCACGGTGCCTGTTGTTGTCGCTTGTGTTGATTGATAAACTGAGCTGAGGCACCTGGTAAGTTTACGGGACATTATAAAGCGGGCTTACTACATACATGTCATCCTCTCCTCATTTATCTGGATTGGGAATATATGTATATAATCCCATTGGTAGAAGGCAATGTGTTTGAATTAGACTATGTTGTCAGATGAACATCTTTAATGTAATCTGAAGGCCCAATCAACCAACCAACCCCTGTTGGCCAATGAACACTTACCTGGAGCGACAAGATATGATAAGTCTGTCAAGACCTGTATCGATATAAACGTCAGATCATAACAAGTCGGCAGAACAAAGAATAATGTGGCCAGTGACGTTTCTCACCCGACAAATACCTACATGTTGAGTTACGATCGGTTGATAAAGCTGGTTGCGTGCAAACAGCCATGTACAAACAGTGAAATACGCAAACAAAACTTTACAACATCATTAAATACTCGTGTGTATCTTAGCAAACTAGAAGCAGGTTACATCATATGTCCTTCGTCACATAGGATATCCATTCGCTGTTGTGATGTAAAAACCACAGAAGTCATGTTTACAGCCGCGTCGTGGCCCTTTTCTGGCCCAGTATAAACCTACTTGGGATCTCCTTTCTAAGAATAGATCGTTTTGGGTTGCCTTCGGCGTAAGTCGGGGTAGCCCAAAATGTTACCTTATATGGAAGTGACATTTGTTTTTAATTTGGTACACGTCACAGCGTTGCTCGCTTGCTATTGGCTGGGTCAGCATGGGTCAGAGAACGTACACAAAATGGCGTGTCGGATTACCGCCTGAACAATAGCAGGGCTGTCAACTCCTATCGATTTTCCGTGACGTACAGCTACGTCATAAGAAGGTGTTTACACCACATACCCAACCCCTCGTGACGTTGGCCAATCAGACGCCGAACATGCCACCTTGTTTTGCAACGTCGGGGTCCTCTGGTATAAATGCCTATTCAGCGGCGTAGGTGGGCAGTCTGAAACGTTCACATCCTGAGGAATACTCGATACGCTAGGAAAGGGTGACTGAATATCGTGGAGGATAGTTCAACTTTGAGGATATTTTAGATACGCCCCCGCTCGACCAACAGTATCGTTAGTCAACAATATTTATTTTGACCGCAGTAAAATTTCTTACCACCGCGATCGCCCACGTTTCTCACCTCTCGGCAAGCGACAAGACGCGGGACTGACTGCGCAACCAGGATTTCTGAATCATCTTACACAAGGTGAGATCTGATTTTCCACATTTTGGTTAATTTCCCACCGTATCTGATTTTGTACAACATTTTGACTGAGAGACTACGATCTGACTATGGCTCGAATGAATTAGTCGGGCGCGCGGCGATTTTTTTTCATTCAACATGGCGTGCCATGTAACGTTACCGGCCGCCCACCGTTCAGTGATTACAGTCGCCTCACAAACTCAAGACCTAGCCACGTTTACTTACATGTGCAGACAGATTTATAAAGATGGGATTATGGCACATGTTTCAGAAAGAGTATCTTCAATTCTTGTGAAATTTAGGTGACTGGGTGTGTATTGGAAAATGCACATGCAGTTCACATGTTTTCAACGCCGTCAAAAAAATTTTCGCACCACTTCGGCACTAGTCAATTGTATTACTATTTGTAAAAAAAATGGTTGGTAGATTTGCAGACTAATATCTGGGAATGTTTACAACTAGAGTGTACGGGATGAATATTCAAACGTGACAAGGCAAGGTTTGATTGGTGTACAAAAATATTTATGCAGTGCTGATGTTTTTTTTTCAGAAACATCCATGATGAAGGTACCAACATGCCTCGTCGATCCCATGGCTCCTGGCCTGAAATCTACTAAGGTAAGAACAAACCTACATCATGATAAAATCACGTTTCTAGATCTTTCCTGCTATCTCGATCAGGGGTTCCCCCTTAGGTGCCAGCCAGCACAACGCGACACGTTTGGCGCTCTCGCGCCTTGCAAACAACCATGTTTGCTTTTGCCCCACCTTGCACAAACGCACTGAAAAAAATCTGATAAAGAAGCCAGGTACTGTTACACAAGCGTTACTGCCTATTAGACTATTTTTCAATAAATGACTTCAGTTGGACCTCCTACAGAAGTCAAACTGTAGAAGAAGAAAAAATACACCGTACAAATTATCCGCAATATTTTCGGAAATTTCCCGATATGTAAGAAAATATATACTGTGACTATAACCCATGTGTACAAATCTCATTGATTGGAGTAAGAACTTCCTAAAAAAAAACGTTGAAAAAATGTGGCTACAACATGTGAATGGTCTCTCGGGGATGATAGCCGAGATTCCACACACGTAACAGCGAACATGAGCCCGCTCCAGCGCGCTGCGTCACAGGGGTCCTGACCTCACACATACTTGATTAGCTTGTGTACTGCCAACCGATCTGGCAAGCGGCCAACTCACGTTGCACTGTGGCAAACACACCAGTTATCCAGCCCATAAACCCCCATCCACGGATCATACTCGCTAGCTAGCCGCTTACACGTCTAAACAAGGTTGAATTTTGTTGATTTTACCCGTCCAAAATTACAGTACTCTAGACTTGTTATTTCAAATCCGCCCCATTTTTGCAATCGCTAATCACCTTACTCTTGTTAGCACTTATGTCAACATCACAAGACTTACGTAATTAACGATGCTGAATTGTAGGGATCACCGAAAAAAGTCAATATTTTTGGACATGGCATGTTTTCTGTCTACACCGAGGATGTTTGTTTATTCATCACAACAATGCACTCCCACACATCTCTGGCAAAATGAACCACTTGTGTAAACATTAGTCACATGGGGCAATTGTCTGTCGTTTCCGGGCCTTTACCTGGTCATACCTGTCCGGGGGTCATTCACCTGACGTTGTGGTTTGGGTCCGGAAAATGTTCATCTCGTGTCACGTCCCGGTATTGTTTACTACAGACAAGGTGCGGTGTGTGGGCACGGTTATCAGACAGGTGACTAACATAATCCAACAGGCACACACTATAAACACAGTCTGGGGGTCCCCTGTCCGTTATTTCATCATCACATGTTGACAGTCAACTTGTTGTTCCCAGAGTTCCGATCGTAATATTTTCCCATTGTTTAAGTATGTCGGGTGCGGAAGCGTTTGTGAAGTGTCCCAATGTTACCATTTACAACAGGAATGTACGTATGATCAGGTTGTGTTGGTTTGGCAGACTCTAATCTAAAGCACGCTTAATTTTCAAATTTACGCCGTCTGCACTGTAGATTTAATGTTATGTTTTTTGTTTTCTCCTCAGCTGGTTGAAGTGGACACAAAAGTGAGGAAGACTCTGACCTTCACACTGCCGTCCCCCACGTCAGACCTGGACTGTGTGGTGCCAACTGGCGCAGAGTACTTACAAGACGACCAAGACATTTCTATCGGTGAGTCCAGACATCTTTTCACTTGATATTTATTACTAACAAAGCTTTTTGGTGAACAGGGTTTTCTTTTAAATCTCCAGAGCTTTTCACAAATTATTTTTCTTTTACTAATTTGTTTCTTCTTTGCTCTCACGTTTCTCGCGTTGTTTGTCTTTTGCTAACTTATCTTTGCAATTTTTAATTAGTTCTGTCAACAAATCCGCGTATGTAATCAGTCGCATTCCTGGTCATGGATGAATTATGCATGAAACGTTTCAGATTACGTCGGATTGGCAAAATGATTATAAACGCGATCTTTAATCCAAAACACACCTGATCCAAATTGTCCACTGGAACGGTTCCAGTTTGGCCATCTTGTGGTTTGTGGTACCCGTCGTTTGTGTAGAATATACGCGCCCTCAGAAGGCCCGGGGCAGTGGTGGGTGGGACTCCCATGGGCTTCTGAAAAACAAGACATCTCATTTCTGTGTAATCCAAACAAGCTGACTCACTGAGCATGGCTGACCTTGCAGCTTTGCCAAGAGATAAGCTAGCCTTGCCTGGCAGTAATGAGATACGAGAGCGCGCGAAGGACAGATCAAAACCCGTCTCCTCACAATTGCACAGAAGGTCATCTAAACACCCAATCAAATACCAGCCCCCAAAATAGTCTTCTTGAGTCGCTGACAAGGTAAAATTAGAAACCTGAGCCCCACTATCGCCTGGATACAGGCACGGTATCAGTGTGCCTCTCTGTTTTTCACTTAGTAAAGGTGTTTCCTATTTACAGGGATTATGGGTAACCTTTCGGCAAGTCGGTGCCTAACAATATCAGTAAAGTGAATGGAGAAACGGGCCCAGAATTTCTATGATTGATTCCGTTTGCTTCCTACAACATCGACTCAAACTGAGAATACGACATTAGCGTTGAATCCCACATGTGTTCATTCAATAAGCCGAATTCGATACTCCCCAAGAAAGCTTTTCTCATTCAAATCAGGCATCATCTGGTCTGGCTCGGGGCCCTCTAGGAGGCGGGATTTGTGACGTCACGCGTGGGCGTCCGTCTCTCACTAGACGTGACCAAATATGGTAGCGCTCAAACAATGCTTATGTATGATGTCACCCGCGCCAGCCTTCATTCATAAAACTGGTGATCGTGCCAGACGACCGTAACATTTGAGTACACCGCGGTTCGGGAAGGATGGTTCTTATCAGGGGTACGCACACTTCCCAAATTTCTTAGGCCACTCATTACTAAACCTGTGCGCCTGTGCTGACTTGATCATTCTGGCTTCTGTTTTCGCTTGGGACGGCAGCACGATTCGCCTCCTCTCCCATTTCTACTGGCCGTCCGCCACTTTTTGAAGTATTTTATTTACTTCGGCTCTGGTTTTTCCATGTCTTCAGGTATTTTTTTTTTCGCCGGAATTTGCTGGCGACATTTCTTATACCGTTCTTTTTTTTTCTTGTATGCTTTGTGTATTAGGTTACCTTCCGCTGCTAACGCTACATGGTCTTTATGTGAATCACTCTTCACTCATACTCATAGTGCATGTGTTCGGTCGTTGCCCTATTCAAAAATAGCTGTAACTTTTTAAACTGTTTTCTTTTTAACTGTTTTCTTGTGTTAGATGTTTCCATTATGTAGTTCTTTGCTCGTATTTTAAACACTAGTTATTTGTTGTTTAAGTAATCAAATTGGAATTTAGTTACCGAATGCCTTGTATGTCATCCGTTACCTATTTATGTGGCCGAGGTCAGGCTTGAAGTGATTGCGACAGCATGTCACCAGGCCGTGCAAAGCTATACGTGTTTATCCAAGAGCGCTAGCTTACGCCTGAAGGCCGCCAGTGTCCCCTTTGTGTGAGTTTGTACTTCGTGATGTTCCGCAACTGGAACGCCCTTCGTGTTGACTGACAGCTCACTGTGGATGACGCGAGAAATAAAGCGAGCTTGTTATGTTTTGTCTTCACAGATTTGCACCCAGCCATTCCACCAGTCACGCCTGGCACCAACGCTCTCATGACTGAGTGTCTCAAGCAGAGCTACAGCAGCTTCAAGGAGGAGCGACAGAAACTTGGCATCCTCAAAGGTGAACATCATTTTTTTAAGGGGACTTGGGGAAACACCGTTGGTTCTTGGGAAAACACCGGGAGTAATTTGCTACATACGTCACCATGGGCTGGGCATTAGTGCCTCAGGGCGACGGCTATTTTTTAAAGTGGGTCTGGGTTTCACGTAATTATACCTCCCCCGAGAACAAATTAACAACAGATCAATATTTACTTGAACATAAAACGTTTTAAAGTTTTTGCTAGAAATAGATTGTTAACCATAAAACGTATTACTTGTAATTTGTTCCTCTACGCACATCCAGATCGTTAAATTTGAAGTGATACTTACCATCGCAATGTTTTTATATTTATTTTCATAGATCCTCGCCAGTGGTCTGACACCCAGGTCCTACAGTGGGTCTCCTGGGCATCCAGGGAGTTCTCCTTGCACGGAATCAGACCCTCCAACTTCACAGTGACAGGCAGAGAGTTGTGCTCCATGGACAAAGACAGGTTCCTCAGCCTGGCCCCTCCGTTTGTAGGAGACATCCTGTGGGAGCACCTGGACATGCTACAGAAAGGTAAATAATCGTCATGCATTTCAATAACCCGAAATTTCCAGTTATTTCTGTTCATTAAATTTTATAGTTAGGTCGACCCTGAATCGTAACTAAGCCGTCCTTTCTTCCTCATGTGTTTTCTACAGAAGTGGACGAAGACAAACAACAGGAGTTTGTCAGCAAGACCACAAACATTCCTTTGGAAAGTGTGCCAGCCAATTTCTACGAATCCGTCTGCATGCCTGACTTCAATGACTTCCTGGCCAGAGGAGCGTTGCCCGGGCAGGCCTACTGTGGAGGCGTCCCTATGTTGGATTCACAGCTCATGGAAGGCACCAGCTACCAGATCTCAGAATCTCTACAGACCTTGAACGACATCAACGCAGAAGACCTGCTACCAACGCACAAGATCAAGACCGAAGACTCCGACTACTACAGCTGGGCATCTAGCACCCCCTCTCCCTGCTCATCATACCAGACAGAGGAATCCTACGACAGCATTGTCCCTGAATATTACCCCACATTCCAGCGAAACACCAAGCCCATGCAGTCCGGAGGACAGGCATATGAGAGGCCAATCAGAGGTAGGCATCAAATACCTTTATTGACAAGAATTTATCTTTTGAAGTTCCAATTGTTGTCGGGTCCTGTTGAAATTATGCACATATTTTACTTGACATTCTTCTAACATTGTATTGTCCAATTTGTGTTTTTTTAGGAAAGTTCGGAGGGATAAACAACACGTACCAAGGCGAGTACAACAACAGTAGTTCTCCCTATGGCAGCTTCAACCCTTCAACAAGCAGCGGGCTGCAGCGGGTCCCCTCCTTCTCCTCCCTCAACAGTAGCCACGGCAACGGAGATTTCAACGACTTCTCATTCAACACCCAGGAGTCCAGACCGCAGACAGCTGAACCCGGCAACCCTGTCATCCAAGCCGCCGTGTTGGCCGGATATTCTGGTGAGTGTTGGGATAAAGACACCCTCACAGTTCCTATGTTGTAGTTGGGGGAGGTTGGGTAGGGGTTACAACCTTAATTTTAAACAGAAAACACGGTCTGTATCAACTTAGTGGGAGGATAAAACTCAAGACAGGGATTTCTTCTGTGTTAGGCAAGGTCTCTGTTGGATTAAGGTCAGCTGCTGTAACTTTTCAATGTCAATATAGGTACTTAATTGACACGTGTGAAACAAGATTACTTAATTTTTCTTGTCTTTATTTCAACAGGCAGTGGCCCCATCCAGCTATGGCAGTTCCTGCTCGAGTTGTTGACAGACAAGTCCTGCCAGCACTTCATCACCTGGACGGGCAACGGCTGGGAGTTCAAGCTCATCGACCCCGACGAGGTCGCCCGCCGGTGGGGCATCCGTAAGAACAAGCCCAAGATGAACTACGAGAAGCTGAGCCGTGGTCTTCGCTACTACTACGACAAGAACATCATCCACAAGACGTCAGGGAAGCGGTACGTGTACCGGTTCGTGTGCGACCTGCAGAACCTGCTGGGGTACACACCGGAGGAGATCCACGCCATGGTCGACCTCAAGCCCGTGCCCAGCGATGATGAGGACGACGAGAAGTGAGCCAGAGGTCGAACTGAACTTTGAATCCTGGCTAAAGCAATGTTGACTTGATCAGGTCTGGCTGTGTGACACACGGTCTTACATTTCTTGTCCGTCCAGCATTCGTGTTGGCGGGCTACTTTCTCTGGCTCACTTGGCGTCGGTTCTGTACTGACATGTTAAGGGCCATGCTCTTGGCCTAAGTGCAATACGACATTCGCATGTGTGCGGTTTACGGTCCACTGTTGGGACCTACCAAGTGTTCTTTCGGGCCGGTCCCGTAGTATGACCTAACAATATTCAGGGTTTGTACGAACCAGCCCGGGGAAGTAGAGTCGTATTGTGGGTGCCACCCAAGCTAACAAGAGGGATGTAAAACACTTCGTTGGCATTTGTCTGACAATTGTGTATTTAACCTCACTTATTCACTGCCAAACAGAACTGTGTACAATCTGAGTGAGCAGCTAGCCACTCATATCCATTCCTGCTAAGATCTGTTCCCACCATGCAGTGAAATGACTCTAAAACTTGTGTCTTGTTTTCGATGTTTGTGAATATAGATGTCAAACTTTGTATATTTTTTATATCGGATTGACCTAAGAGTAAGATAACGAAGAAGTGATGCAGGCGTCAGGCTAGTTCTCCAAAGCAATATGTATTTTGGATGCTCTTGTTTGTTGCAGAGGGTTGAACTAGATTACAGGACCTGTATTTAACATGTTGCGAGGACAATGATGTTGATCGTCCAGAAATGTTTTAACGCCAAATGCACGGCGTATTACTTAGTGTACAGGTCCGGATGTTGAGTCATGTAAATATGTTGTTATTGTTCAGTTTCTGTTGTAAGCCTATTCGTGAAGAAAAATCAAACCTGGCTATGTGTCAGCCGTAAAGCGGCTGAATTTAAGGAAAAGAAGGAAACCATTCACAGTATTGTGGTTCGCAAAGGGACAAAGAATCATAGTCCTTGAGGACTTTATATTGAAAGTAAAGGGTATTTGTATACTTTTGTACGATACATAAAACGTTCTCTAAATTTATCTATATATATGTGTATACCAAGTGCCACTTAGTGAAAGTGTTGAACTTTGTACTTTTTATACGTATGTTGGAATAAATTATACATCATCGTGAATCAGAATCTGTTGTGTACTATTTTTAAAGCATTTACTATTATTTCGAGGAGAAACATAAACTTTCCATAATTTGAATGAAAAAAATGTAGAAAGGGGAAACTTTAACAGCCAAATACTCCTAGTGTAAGCCAGACTTAATTTTGCGGTGTTTATACATGTATTCCCAAGTTATTGAATCGTGACAGGGAAATGTGAGGACAGTCGTGATGCCGTAATGCCTGATGAATGCACATTCTTAGTAAAGTAACGGCCACTAACGCGATGTAGTGAAAAGAATGAATACATAGCCTTAGGTAATGCGTGGGACGAGTAGAGTAAAAGACCCATTGAGAATAAGTCAGAAGTAAGGCGCTCCGTGCGGCCAGCTGTGGGTGTCACGACCCGACCATTACTCACAGTCAAACACACAATAGGCATGATATATTCATGTGTAGCATGGAAAAGGGTTTGGACTTCTCAGAACTCTTGGTAGTTGATGATGTCATAGGAATGGCACACACCCAGTCACTGCTGAATGGGCGCTCTCACCACGTATCGACATGTGGTACCCGTCGTAGCGATCATCGAATTCCACCGAGGGTTTGCAAATCTCTCTGATCCGATTACCAGAACATATAATGGAGAGTCGCGTTCCTCGGCGTAAATCGTCTGTTTCAGGCTAACTGTTACCAACACTTACAGTTAACTGTAGACCCGAAAACTTATTTTCATTCCAAAGTACTAAGGAAGATAAGAACAGTCGCGAATGATCGCGAATAGGCCAATTTCCAACTCCTCACGTAACACACGTGTGGCACATGTCCTTCTCTGTTGTGTACCACTTACGTAAGTAACCGTCACCAAGGATCACCAAGCTATGACGCAGGATCTCCAAAAATTAGAAATAATCTAATAAACAACCGACATTCAGAAAATGTCACAACGTTGGGATTGTAGAGTCGTAAGACGTCATCAGAACATTTTTTGTAGGAGAGTGTCTGTGAACGTAAGATGTGTTGTATGTAATCATGACTAGACTGGCAAGACGTGGGTTGGATTCGTGATGTCACATAATATTAATAGTAAGAAATACATAGAACAGACGGTCCATGACGCAGGTTATTCGCAACTCGCAGTCTATTGATGGCAAGGTCATGGTAAGGCTAGATTGGATTGGAACAACCTGATACTAGTCCGCTCCTTTGCCTTATATCTTGTCTCTATCACTGACTCCATCTGTTGCTAGAAAAAAAAAGGGAATTAGGTTTGTATATAAAGTTAGGTATGTTTGCATGTATGTATCTAACATAGTATGTTGAATGATAAGAGCACCCAACCCCCTAGTGGCTTTCTTTGGTACTGTAGCAGAACGTCCGGTATTGATATCTCTTTTCTATGCGCCACCGAAAGCCTCTGAAATTGGTAGGGACTACCACTAACGTGTGAGTGCTGTTACGAAATGCAAATGCTGTGCAAAGTCACAATTAAAGTGCAATAGTTTAAATCACATGCACTTAGCACACAAGGGTAAATCGTGGGTGGTGAGAGAGCAGATACCCTGCATTGCCAGGACAAAAATTTAAGGCATGTTTGCCTTCGTCGCCGGTATTTGCACGGGAGTGATGCAGACGTGGCGGTAACGCTACACCCCTCTTGACTCAGCGCTGTCTGTCTGTCTGCTTATCAATCCATCCGATACTGCGTGTACAGAAAAACAAGACGTCACACCTTGTCACTTGAACACGTAACATAAACAGTCACGTAGGAGAGCAGTTGCCAAGTGTCAGGCCAACAAAAGAAGACTCGACGTTCAGAAATGTGGTGAACCTAGAGGCCGAGAAAACTTTTTAGGGCGCTACACTGACTCACGCAAACAAAAGGGTGAATTTAATCTGACATTTATGAGAGGCATTGGCGTCACTTTCACAAGGAGTTTCAGTGACCAGTATTGGATAAAGTTTTTTTTCCATCGATGACTTAAACAATAGACAGGTTCTACATTGTAAGTTTTCAAGCAGACATTCAGCCATTGTCTTTGATTAGGCTATAGCATATTTCTGCGAATATCATGCATGACTGTCCACATAGAGTTCTTCGAAGATGACCTCCTTTTGACCAACGTTTTACCAATTCGTAGAAGGGGGCGTAACTTTCACGCATTGTCTGTATTTTGACAACAGTATATTTCTGCGAATATCATGCATGACTGCCCACATTGTTCTCCGAAGTTGACCTCCTTTTCATCCATTGTTTTACCAATTCGTAGAAGGGGCGTAACTTCTGTCCGTCCAAAAATTGATTGGATATTGATCAATTCCACGAATAAGTTGAAAAGGTGCATCAACCTGCTGCACTCCCCCCAGTCCCCACTCCATACCGCCGTTTCGCTGGGCACACAGATCATAGCGGACTTGTACAGCGGTCAGAAATTATCAAGTGGGGTCTCTAGTCCTACTGATCCTCACTACGTTACACATTCACACAACAGACA
This sequence comes from Branchiostoma floridae, assembly GCF_000003815.2. Taxonomy (NCBI): domain Eukaryota; kingdom Metazoa; phylum Chordata; class Leptocardii; order Amphioxiformes; family Branchiostomatidae; genus Branchiostoma; species Branchiostoma floridae. Next base: position 16,837,821 of record NC_049979.1, on the reverse strand, counting down.
GGTCCGTATGGCACTCAGAAGGGACCAGTACTAAGTGATGAGAATTACTGCTGACTCTTTACCAAAGCCATATCAAAGACTGAAGTAAAATTATGAGGGTGGTTGTTAGGTTGTTTAGTTGGTTGCTTGGTCGGACGGTCGGTGAATAGTAGGAGAAGTCAGTATATGAGTATATGACAGAATATTACACACATTATGTGTCTTGAATAAGACACTTGGTTGTTTGTGTGTAGAACTTTCCTATTCAGTGATTTACCAACAGTGGTCCAACTGTTCACGGACTCTAAAACAGTTTGCAAATATCAAGCAGACATTCAGCCATTGTCTGTGATCGGACAATGTTCAGCATGTTTCTACGAATACTATGCATGACTGCCCACATGCAGTTTTCCGAAGTTGACCTCCTTTGGACCAACGTGTCACCAGTTCGTAGAAGGGGACGTATTCAGAAGTTCCGACCGCGTCCAAAATTAATTGATTCCACGAATAAGACGTGTCTAAGTTCCTCACTGCGATACACATTCATACAGCTTGACAGACAGGTCCGTATGACACTCAAAAGTGACTAGTACTAAGTGATGAGTTACTGCTTACACTCTTTACCAAAAAGCGTATCAAAGACTGTGGTAAAATTATGGTTGGTATGTTGTTTAGTTGGTTGCTTGGTCGGACGGTCGGTGAACAGGAGAAGTCAAAGTAAATCAGGCAGTATATGACAGAATAGAATACCGTGACAAGTGACAATATGTAGTCTTGAATAAGACACTTGGTTTTGTGTAGAAACTTGGTTGTGAGTAGAACCGTCCTATCCAGTGATCTACCAACAGTGCTGAAACTGTTCAGTTCAGCTAAGTTCACGGACTCTAAAACAGTTTGAAGTTGGTCTTTATTTCAGATATGTGACGCGTTGTGGTGATATTTCATATTGCCAGTGTAAACACTGTACGTTTCTTGTTTCTTCGGTGATCACAGTACAATGTGTACAAAACAGACGAGCTGAAGGCGACCTGCGTCTGCTCGGATTAGTAGACTACGCATTCTAGTCTAGAGTCTAGTGGTCTCGATGTGAACGTCCTGTGTCAACTTTTTCACTTATAAACACGGGCGGTGTGATTCATAAATAGACAAAGTTTGTGCAGAAAATACCGGATAGGGCACATTTGTTGCCCTAATTGTTTTAAAGTACTCTGTACAAATATAACTTAGTTTCTTACGCACAGAAGCTACAGGAATGCTGTGATAAGTGACGTGCAATGACGTAAAAAGTTGGCGAACACGCACTTGTGACAGTTACGCCGTTCTACCTAGGTGAACGAGTTGTTTATGAAGAGGTGATTGTATTGAACAAGCCAGGCGATGGCCCTATCTTCGTCGTTGTGTCAATAAACCACGTGCGTCAGTACATATGGGCGGGGCTTCAGATCTGGGGCAATCTGCGTCCACCTGGTAAAAACATTTGATCAAATCAAACAAACCAAAGTAAACCAAAGAACATTTGAGACTGTCAGTGAAAAGTTGTCACTGACAGTCTCAAATGTTTACTGACAAGTGATTCCCAAGATGGAAGTTTTGCGCGTTGTTGTTATAGCAAAGGATTTGTGGCCCACGGCGGTTTGCACAATAGAACTGGTATCAACGCGTAGTAGTAGAGGTCGAAGAAAGTCGAAGCAACTAAAATCCAAGCAGATGTTGTGAAGAAAAACTATAACGTTTACACTATAAGCTGCCTGTTACAAACTGTTATTATTCAGCTCTAGTAATAGATGAATGCGCGGGCCTTATTGCCTGCTAAACATGCGTTTTTGGTCCTTATGTTGATGCAAACAATACAGCAAATACAGCACAATAACCAATAGGTAGCCTTGGAGGGCATCAAAAAGCAGAAGATCCAGTGCAGCAGGACGATCTGCTCGCTATTCCAGATTACACAGCAGTCTAACATGTGGAGTTTGTTATATTCTCTTCGTGAGTGATCGTACCTGACCTTAGGGTAAAGTAGGAAGGATCACCGGGGTCGGCAGTAAGAGGGCGGGGGTTCACCTGAGACGTACATTTTATCTACATTTTTAAAAACTTCATCCCCTTCCACCACATGTTCGCTTCACCGCAGAAGTGGCAATGGTTGATTACCTAGCAAAGAAAGACAGCTAACACTAGTAATAGAGCATTGTCAGACGACACGTGCGCATATGAACGGTGAGTCAACGAGGACACCGTCCTTTCTTGGAAGTGACTTTGTGCTTTTCATGTTATATCAAGTGGAACTGGTCTTCAACAGGTAATCGTGACTGTGGGGTCACGGTCGTTGGTTAAACTCAAAAGTTTTAGAACAGAACGGTCAGTCAGGGACATCACTCAATCAAACAACTGAAAGCTTTTAGTAGAACACTGGTCTTTCTTGGAAGTACCAGATCTCTATGAACAAATCATTGAAGCGGCCTTTCACAGATTTATTTAGTTTTTCACAGATCAGATCCGACATGCTGTCGCTACAAACAGACGAGCATTGTTTGACTACAAAAGGGTACAGATAAAAAAAAATAAGTAGCCATGTTTGTGTTCTCGGAACATGGCCTTCTGTCACTGTTCAGTGATTATGTGTAACACAGGCCCAGCTGCAGGAATTAAAGAAATACTGAGTTTATTTTAGATTTGTCAACATTACACTTGAACAATTATACCAAATAATTAGGGGCGTTTGGCATGTTGAGGTTTGTAGATGGTCCACTTCATATACATGCAGTTAAACTTGAAAGTTACAGGACGGCCTAAAGGGTCCTTGTGTGAGTAATAATACTATTACAACACAGATGATTGATTTAATTTCTTGATATGAGTTCCATTTTTATACCCAACTACACATCCACAAAAGTTCACTACACGCAGAAACATCAACAATCAAACACAAAGAAGAAGAACCGCATCCACCCTTAGAGGTCTGATTGGCTGACCCCCAGGGGATAGAGAGGGGTTAACGATCTTGTGGTCAGCCTGTTTCCCGTATACGTAAGTACTATGCGTCAACACAGCAGTAATTGGCTCCTCACGAGTGGTAAGAATATACCATGACACCACAGTCACGACCGGGAGATCCAGAATGACGTCATGATGATTGAAACAAATGAAATATCGAACTTTAGGTTAGCGTTCGCTCCTCTGGAACGTTTGTAATGTAATGCCAATCTATATGTGTGTAATGTTTTCATCCGATACCATAAACGGCGCCACTTGTGTTGTTGTTGAGCACGGCGTGATCAGATGTTCTCTTTATCGGGACCACCACACATTACCCTGCTTTCCTCTGCCGCTACAGCAGTTAGTAAACAAGGTTTTATCACAATCACCATCAAGGCACGGAGCAGGGCTTTAGATACCGACACGCACGCTTCAGACAAGTTGGTCAAAATATCAATACGTGTGGGCGGACCTTTTAAAATTCCTCTCCCAATATCTCTTCGTCACATACCTTAATCAATCTCAAACACTCCAAAGTCGATCGAGCTATGAAATCGTGACTGTGGACAGACACACATAAAGAACGTATGCATATACATATACAGACAGGGGCAGTCAAATACGGACTGTGGAAAGGCACACGGCTCAAACTAAGTGGGGTTTGGGTGACTTGTGTCACATCTAGCAGATTAAAGGAGTCCTAAATTCCATAAAAAAGTGTTATTTTCCGATAGATATTAAGTTTTGGAAGTAAAACATGCATGCTAGATCTACTTCACATTATACAATAAAGTACCCACAAGTCTCGAGTACATAAAAAGCATTCAACATTCTGCTAAACTCCCCAAGCATTGTTTGATCAAATTAAGTAAGCTCAGCCTATTGCTGAATACAATGTGTCTGACATGGCCTGATAAAAGTTCGGTTAAAAAAACAATCATTGAGGGGCGATGTTAAAAACAAAGCTTGTTATGTGTTGCTTGATATCTTGGAAATCGTAAACAATTGGCGTTCTTTTCTTTCACATCGCCCCCCATTTATGCCGAAAATATTCACGATGAAGGAAGTGTCTCTGCGTATAGGAAATGCCTGGATGTGTTTAGTCAGTGTCATATCGTTTTACAAACACACCTAGTTCGCTACAAGTGAAGTAATGCAAAAAGCTAAGGTTCCTGATTTTGAATTCATTGATACATAATCTATTGGAAAATAACACTCCCTTCTGGAGTTGAGTACCCCTTTAAAGGCAAGTTGAGACCATACTAGCAGATCTTGGCTGATGCATCTATGATCTATACTCTGCGTTACATCAACCCAGCGGCTGAATTCTGAGACTAATGCCAACCCACACCCAGACTTTCAGTCCCATCTACCATATCTACGGTGCGGTGTATCTGTGACAAAGACAGATTGTTAGTCTGGTCTTACCCATACAATGGTTAATCCCATGACTGTCTGACGAATAGCCTTGCCCCTAACCCCGAGAAATTGCTTGTACAAAGCCAACATGTGCCAAGGTTGGCTCATGTAAATATACGTGGGTAGAGAAGTAGAGCAGGCTGGGCCGAACCCCGCAGCTGTGGTGTCACAGTGACGTGGTTAGACTCACAGGTTGTCTGACTCCTGGAGCGCGCCTGAACCGGCACAACCTCAACCTCTGTTCCTCTATACTCTTCCGTGTTACACTGTCAGCCCACACTTGGAGGAACTTGGTGGTGTTTCCCCAGGCGTGTCAGACAGAAGGTCTTGATTTGTCTAATCTGACGTATACGGTAGTCAATTTCCGGGACGTTTGTCCTTTAAAACTCATAAATTAGGAATTAGGGATGGCTCATGACATGCAGAGGATAATGATTACTAAATCTACGAAGAAGTGGTTGATAGGATTCTCAAATCTCGAGAAATGAACTAACTTTCATTCAGAGTTTCAATTTGTCACTACTGTTGTAATGTCCCCGAGAAGTTCCCATGGTCGGTGAAACGTGAAGAGCCTTCAATGTTTCTCATGGGTCTCGTTCTTACTTTGTGAGTTCTTATAAATCAGTTCTTTCGTGACATAATTCGTGACATCTATAAAATTGGCAGTTAGAAACGCATATGATGGCACAGTTGTGTTGCAAGAAAAGTCACCAAGGAAAACATGAACTACATTGACGATATCAAGCAGTCTTATTTCATTCGAGCACGCGTGTCAATGGACCGGGAAATCGTAGTCTCTACCAGACTGACTGCGCTGGCTATAATACGAGGCTGCTTCAAAAAGTAATGTCACTAGTTTCATAACAGGCTCATTTTTTCCTCGAATGAGTTGAAATTTGACACAAAGGTAAAGCCATATCTCCTTTTGAGATTGATATAGCTCACTTTGTTGTTCACATTTTTATGAGTGACTGACTTGAGTTCTAGCTGACCACACCCTTGTTATCCCGTCGAAAGAAATTAGAGGTTCAATTTATGTGCAATTGATAATGTCCTTAACTCACTTGTAGCTATTGTATGACGCTGAAATTGCACATGTATCAAGTTCTATTTCTTCATAAGGCACATGCACATGTTCACCTTTGAAATCCAATCATGTTTTCTTTTTTCGTTCCTTGGGTGAAGTGAGGTATGACCCCAGTCATCAGTGCCGTTAATCAGGGGTGGGCTGATTAAAGTTTCTGTAGTGGACTTTTCAATAGACAGAAAGAAATCAAACTTTGCACACTTCTTGGTCTTGAAACAACCGATAACTGTGCCAAGTTTCGTATCTTTTGGTTGATGGAAAATTAGTCTATAAAACCTTTGATAAACGAACCACGTATTTGGCTATTAATCAAACTGCCTGTAATATAGTAACTCGCTCCTTTCCAGCAGCAGTAAAAGATGAACCATTGGGAGTTCAGATATGAAAATAAGCATGTAACTTACAGAGACCTTATTTATTATACAGGTGAAATTTTGGCTTCCTACAGTAGTTATAAGAGGGTCAGATCTAGAGGAACAGATCTTCTGACAAACTTCCAGGGGTATGCCTTATCTTGAAATCAACTCAGTTGCTCATAAAAATGTGAACAAAAAACAAATTGAGATATTTTAATCTCAAGAGAATATATGCCTTTACATTTGTGCCAAATTTCATCTCATTCGAGGAAAAAATGAGCCTGTTACAAAACTAGTGACATTACTTTTTGAAGCACCCTCGTACGAAGAATGATTTGCCAATGGAGTTTTGCTACCAGAGGAGTTGGTCGGTCGGGGAAACATTTAGACTCTCTACCTTGGCATGGACTGGCTCCCCTGGCCAATTTCCCGATTTTTTTTGCCGAATTCTACGATCCCCGCAACCCCATAGGAAGGCCTGCAGAAAACCGCATCAGTACAACGCTGACAGAGCGAGGATGGGCGTTCTTATGTAGGTTATAGTTACGTTGGGCCCGAGCAAGGTAAAAACCTCCTTTGCAGTCGCACTTTTTAGTGAGCCTCTACCAGGCTTTACAGGTCACTGGGAAAAAAATAAAAGCTGGTCAAATAATACAGAAATCACACCAGAGGAGGACAGTTTGCGACCGAAGCCAGGCCGGTGGGCCAGCACTCCTAGGCCAATCAACTCCTACTAGGCTTTTATTCCTAACTTGGCCAAAGTTATTTAATTCTACTATCGGTCGGCCAGGCGGGAGTGGTAGAGACTGAAGGAGCCCCCTTTCCCAAGCACGACCCCAGGACGACCACACGTCAGTGGTGACGACCCGGGCACCTGTTAATCATCACCAGGCCTGGTTCTTATCGTTCTTATCCCCTGATCTCAGACCTGCAGACAGATGGATGAGGTTACTCTGACATGGGGACCTACCACGGAACTCCCTGTGACGTCAGAGGTAATTCTAAACAACAGGTGCGAAGACAACGGTACTTTTCCCTCAAGCTGGTATCATCATTAAGCCATTCAAGTGGTGGTTGAAGGGAAGGGATAACCTCAGAATTAAACGTATCAGACTCAGAGAGGTCGTCAACAACGTGATAGAACGAATAGAAAATCTGCGCGAACATTGTCGATGAACTTGGGTCAGCTGTGTCTGTTGGAGTGATTAGGGACAGGAGAGTTTCCCCAGTGACGTCATGACGTACGTGTATCAGGATGTGCATCACTGGAGTCTTATCTTCACAGGAAACCTGTGTCAAAACTTAACTGCAGTGGAAATTAACACAAAGTCTGACAAAGGACGAAACGGTGGAACAAGGAAGTACACGATGCACTGGCTTAGACAATGGCCATGGAACATGTGAGCACTCCCCTTCCCCCATCCAACTAAATCCTATGATTTCCACTTTCTCTTGTCATCAAAACTTCCGAAATATGAAAGGCGGTAGGCTTTAATAACAATTCTGTTTGTTTGTTTGTTTTAGTTTCATGAGAAGACATTTGTCTTTTTAGTTTGATGAGTGCTAGTAAATGTGATCCTGTCAAGAGAGAGTGCGCTAGAGGCTCACAAATACGTTCAGGTCCAGACGATCAGGTCCATGTCCGGACCTGATTATAGCAATACAGTAGTACTTTATCATCTTTTGATGAACGAGACACGAGGACAGGTACTAGGTCTCTTCAAATACAAGAAATCATGTTCAAATTGTAGACTGAAAGGACATAGCAATGTTCAATATGCAAGCAACTATTGTGCAGAAAGAAAACGGAGATGCAACAAAACGTATTCTATTACACTTCACTTTTTTTTTTCTCTTTCGGCATGGCCAGTGTTTTTTTTAATAACCTCAAAATGAACATTCACGCCAAATAGACGTAGTTATATTCCAATCGGACCAACTTGAACAATCGAACCGCCCCACCGCTATTTTCGTTACCACCCCATCGCTATTCTTGATAGATAATAGTTGTCCATGTGAATTTTGCCAAGTGAAACGTTGTCAATAACAATACATTCAAGGCTTGCAAGACCACAATCAGGTCTACTTGAGTCGAAGCTAGTCTACAACGCGTAGTTGAAACCCACATCAAATGGCAAGAGTCGACAAGTGGGAAGTATGTTTTAGGTACTCAAGGCCAGTCAAGGACAAGTTACGTAGTATCCTCACAAATACGACTTTCTTTGTAAGGGGGAACTTTGGTGATTGAGTCACATTCCTGTGCCGAATTTCCGGGGACAGAAGGAAGACAATTATGTATCAAGTTTCTCCAAATGTTGACAGAGAAAGGAGATTAACCGAGCGTTCCATCCTTTGTACAATAGACCACCTTCCTATCTAGTCCACAATGGTATGAGTCAGTGCGTTGGGTATTTGCAGGTGTTTGTTTGTGCGTGAGGAGTGGAAACCATGAATGGATGAAATATTGAAAGTGTGGATGAAAGTATAGATGGTGTTTTGGTGAATTAGAATGAGTGTGCTGAAGGATGAAGAAATAAATGAGACGGGGAGTCATTTCTTACAAAGTAATGATCAGCACTTGTTAGACGATCAACCAACCTGTCTCTATAGATTTGTTCTTACAGAAGAAAACAAGTGGTACCGGTCTCAACAGATGCTTAAATTTACCTGTCACGATCACTACTCATATTTCAAAATTGACACGAATTCCATGGATTGAAACTGTCTATATTTCAGTTATAAAAACGGCTCAGCCATAATGTAGACAATAGTATTTATAAGTTTTGCTCGGTGTGACAGCAAAGAAATATATAAATATATTTACAGCAAGTAGATACATAAAATTTACTTGCTGTATCTTATTATTTCACACACTACCCGAATCATCCTCCTGTAGAACAGACTGAAGGAGAACCTCTCTTCAGAGACAGCGTGACAGCACTACCTATTACTAGTAATTAACACCGAGAGTCACGTTGCCTCGCAGGTGGCAAGCCACTTTATTATGATGACGTCATTATCTCCATAGAAACGTCAATAGATACTAGACAGACAAAAAGGCACTTCTGCACATGAGAATGTACGTAATGATTCCAATGCCATTCAGGCATTCTAATGATTTAAAAAAAAAACAATGAATGCAAAAGTATGAAAAGGTATACAAGTGGGTCACACTGATTGGATATGAAACATTAAAGAACGTTACATTGGGCCTAACTCAGTATGCATCTATCAGTAGGTTCTTGTCAATCATTGAGCAACTCTCATTTCTGAAAACCATGACCAAGGAAAGAAAAAGACATAAGCAAGCAGGATATAGGCAGATATATAGATTTTTTTATATAAGCAAGCAAGTGAGTGTACAATGTATTATGCATGCTTATTTGATATGTAACGTGATATTGTTTATGATTTTACGTATTTCACTTCTGTCCAACCGTTATCCAAGTGTTACATCGTTACACATTTTTTTCTTGGAGAATTTGTCAAGTGTTGTAAATCTCAACACATACGTGTACATCTTTAAATGTAAGAAGAGTAAAATTGATATGCATAAGTTGATAATCTAAGTCAATGAATGTTGAAATGAGTGATTGTGACAGGTAACGTTACTGTGTGTTGTTTCGTCAATTCACGGCGGTTTGTTTGTGGTGAAAGTAGCGTTATTTGTTGCATGTATTGGGATATGCTGTTATATAACACCCTTGCATTATTTGCCTTTCTCCTTTACAAGATGGAACAATGAGAAGGCTGCCATTTTTTCTGTGCTTCTCAGATGATCGGAGAGTAGCTCGTGTTCGTGCTCTATCCTGTACTGCTAGTCAAGGTTGTGAGATGGCGCTTCTACTCATGACGTTTTTACGAACTTTATCCTGAGCGTAAGAAATGTATCGTAAAATCATCTACCAAGTCAGCAATTAACATTGATTTGATATACTATTTGCTCTGATTTAGATTTTTTGAAATTTATTGGAAACCTAAGCTACAGAGTTTATAGCGAACAAAATAAATCACAACTGCCAAGATGACGAGAAAACATAACTGCGAGATCTTTGAATACGGTATCGTCTCTCTGTCTCCTCCATGTTGATGCCCCACACATCCCGAAACGGGTATTCATACTCACCAATACAGTTCAAGCAGAATGTTTCCCTGGCAGTTATTCTTTGTCTTTTCGACTCGATATCCTTTAATCTACTAGTATGAATATGGTGCTGTGTATTTGCCGCGAATGAATCGCGCACCTGACTTCAAAATCTCCCGCCATGATTGAGCGCATCAAAACGTCAAACAGTGGTCATAATATATTTAATGTCATAAGTACCGTATATATTTCATATATTCACAATAAATTCCATACGAAATAAACAAACATATTTATTGTATGATTGATATGCACAAACAGTCATCACAAATGATTGTAGACGTGTCATTAGTCTATGTTTCGTTTGGATTTACCGATCTTTCGAAAACAATAAAATGGCGGCCAGGGGAACTTCCTGAACGTCGCCACCTTCCAAAACAACAACATTCCAACTTTATTTATTGACCTAATTTAACCAGTTAACCGTCTTTAGATACGTCTGACATACGGAGACAAAGATGGAGTTCAATAAATCCAGACCAAAGCTCATTCGGATGGCGAGCAGGGAACAAGAGACACAAACTACTGGTACAGGTGAGAGCTGAACTCAGTTGTTGACAAACGGCATCTATGCCACAGTTCACCCCTCCCATTTTTGCCATGATTAATCTTTAACCTCCCCATATTTGTATTTAGTCTAAAGTTTGGAGTACCTAATCTGTAAGTGCAGTTCACCATACGTGGTTACGTAGGAGACCTTGTTTATAGCAGTCGTCTGAGCTCGCAGCTAAAGGAGCTGCTGTTTGGCCTTGCCTGCGGGTTTGCAGGATCGTTCAAGGAGGAAGGAACAAAGAAAGCCTAGTATTTCTTTACCGCACAACAGTTCACACGGTCTCTCTATGGTTTTCCTTCCCAACTGCTGTCGCTGTGACTTAGCTAGGTGACTTATTATCTCCAAGAACCTCCTTGTTGTAACTTTCCTCTCCACCTTCCTTCTGCACACCTGCTGCACCTGTAGGACAGGACATGGAGGAACACCTGTCACCAGGTGAGTCAAAGCTGGACAATACAACTCTCTGCTTTACACTCTATTGTTATATTTCAGCCATACATAGTATGGTGAAATATATTATATTCGTAATGTTTCTTTCTTTCTTTCTTTCTCCTGTCAAATCTTTAAAGTGATTCATCTCCGCCGTTCCTGGACCGAATGATCTGAAATTTGGCACAAGGGTAGAGTGGGTCAATACCCTTAGGTGTTTTTCTCATTTTTTTCATATCTGCCTTTAAAATGATTTTATTGAGGTTAAAATGTCATGTTTTGACCAAAACGGTGTATTTTGCCCCACTGTACCCTGGTCTTACAATGGAATGGCCTAAAATTTGGTGTAGATAGGCATTAGATAGTTGGTAAAATGATCCAAGTAAAATTTTTGGCATTAAACACTTTAAAATGCTTAATTTCAGCACTTTTCTGAAGGGAAATTGGTTTTCTTTCGGCCTCCTGCCGTGAACTGCAGTGACCCCACACACCTGCGCAGCCTGGGCTTTCGCGATAGCTAATTGAATTTAAAGAGCCAGCCAATCAGCGCCGAGGAAAACGAATGCTAATTAATATCCATAAGCTGGCTTCCAATGCCGTATATACAGACAGAAACACATGCATATTACAGCCTTACAGTGGCCATACATGTGTGTGTCACCCTTTGCCCGGTTTAAAATTGTAGTTTGCGAGGATTTGGAGTTCAGACAGGGTCATTTGAGAGGTAGCGGACGGTACGCATGCATTGAACGTTAGAATACAAGTCTTTGTCGTTGAATTAACCAACATTCCGCATGGTAATATCAATCATTTTCGGCATAGTTGACTTTGGTAGGGTGTGTTAAGACAATCGAGTAAATGTTACTTGGCGGAAAACACGGAAAAATTTGCCAGTTTGCATTTTTTTCATATCTGCCTCTAAAATGATTTTATTGATGTTTAAAGGTTATCTTCTGACCAAAACGGTATATTTTGGCCCACTGTACCTGGTATTACAATGGAATGACCTGAAATTTGGCGTAGATAGGCATTAGATAGTTGGTAAAATGATCCAAGTAAAATGTTTGGCATAAACTACTTTAAAATGCTTAATTTCAGCACTTTTCTGAGGAGAAATTGGTTTTCTTGTCGGCCTCCTGCCGTGAACTCCAGTGACCCCTCACACCTGCGCAGTCTGGGCTTAAACAAGAGTTAATTGAATTTAAAGAGCCAGCCAATCAGCGCCAAGGAAGACGAATGCTAATTAATATCCATAAGCTGGCTTCCAATGCCGTATATACAGACAGAAACACATGCATATTACAGCCTTACAGTGGCCATACATGTGTGTGTCACCCTTTGCCCGGTTTAGAATTGTAGTTTGCGAGGATTTAGAGTTCAGACAGGGTCATTTGAGAGGTAGCGGACGGTACGCATGCATTGAACGTTAGAATACAAGTCTTTGTCGTTGAATTAATCAACATTCCGCATGGCGATATCAATCATTTTCGGCAGAGTTAACTTTGGTAGGGTTAGTTGAGACATTTGAGAAAATGTTACTTGGCGGAAAACGCGGGAAAAATGGCCAGTTTGCGTTTAGTTTTGATACGTAGGTTTGACAGTGGCGAAATTGATTATTTTCTCATCAATATTTCTCGTAATAATTATTTGAACTGTAAATCTAAACAATTGGCTTACATGTGCAATTTTTGTATGAATAAAGATCAATGGGTACTAAAATTATGTGTAACTTATTGCTCTTTGTCAATAGATCAGCATTTTTTCTATAGTGGCCATATGTCTATAGTGGCAACATTTCTCTCACTGTACTGGAAAGAAAAGTGATGTATTTTTTCCCGAGCAAATGTAGGTACTTCTAGTGCTTTTTTCATTACGTAAACTTTGTACATTCAAATTGTAAGTAACTTTAAACTGCCAGAGTTTTAGCCCAATAAAACACTCCCAGTACCAGTGTATCACCACTGACCCCCGAAAAGAAACCCTCGAACAAGGTAGAAACTCCTATCCTCCGGGTCTCGCACGCTACAAGCAGGAAATTATAACACTAACACAACAAGATTACGCCCGTTGGCTGTTGCATACAAAGTAAAGGTATGCAGGAGGATATACTTAACAAAGAAGGAAATGAAATATATAGATAAAGCCACATCAAGTTAAGTTGTTGGTCCTGGAATTTTTCAGAAAAGAAATACAGTACCTACTCTCCAAGCAGAGGTTAGGCTCTGGCTGTTTTTTAAAACGTTTTTTTAGTCGTTTTTATCGGGCTTTCTATTTTGTCATTTTTCTTGAAGTACGCCAGCCAGTAGGTTTTGACACAGTAAGATATAAAAGAAAATAGAAAGCCCGATGAAAAGACTAAAAAAACGTTAAAAAACAGCCGGAGCCTAACCTCAGCTTGGAGAGTACACAGTACCTGCACCTGCATGATAATTATTAAAGCGCATGCCATACTTGAATAAAAGAAAAGTTCACTGCAATGATAAATGTATCCACATCACTAGGAGCTGATAACGGTACTTGGACCCAGTTATCGTACTGGAAATTGTTGAATGGCTTCATGTAATTTCATGATGAAAATCTTCTGAATGGAAGATGCTGTGTTTTTTTTTTTTTTTACTTTCGGAAAAATAGGAGCTGCCGCGATTCTAAAAAAACAATTAGTTATGCATAGGGGCTCCTGT
>NC_049979.1:16792823-16823574 GCF_000003815.2 Branchiostoma floridae | reverse complement strand
GTGCGTGGGAATGGGTATGGCTGAAATATGCTGTATTTGCACCCAAGCAAATGTCGGCCTTTCTAGTTTTACTTATTATTATACTGTTCACTTCTTTATTTACCAGGGAGTCAGACTCAGAGATAATCTAGCTACTGACTAGATTAGCAGTTATATCACATGGCCCTTACGCATCATAAATCAATTTAATACTTAATACTTCCTTTTTTACACTACATTGTACAGTATTGTTCTTGTTTTGCTTAAATTCCTTTCAAACTATTGTTTTCTTGACATCGGCTTATGGAGGAAAGCTCTTGGAATCATGCTACAAAGGATATCCTACCCTAGTCAGTATTTGTCACCTAATTCATAATGTGGCAACAAATTCTTCAGGGCTACAATGTTGACTACATGTCATATGTTGGAGATGTACTTTTACAGCACTGGCCTGTCCCTCCATTGACAATGCATTGATGATAGATCTTTCCTTCATGCCAATGACCAATATATGTTGTAAACCAATTGAAATAAAAAAGAATGAGAGTACATACCCACATTATGTATGTACATTATCTAAAGGTATTACTAGTACTCCAAGGACGAACCCTTCCCTCTCAAAAATAAAGTTGGCTATTCATATAACTGGGTGGGCTGGTAAACACATCCAACAATGTTACCCGCCCACCCAACATGTCTTATTGGTACAACATATCTTACATTACCACCATATCTATGACTAGTGGTGCGTACCGGTTCGCCGAACCAGAATTGGACTTGCTATAAGTATAACTTTCGGTTCAAGTCCGGTTAAAACCGGAACGTCGAAAACCGGTTTTCTGGAAAACCGGAAATCTCTTTCTTGTTGTATACTAGTATCATCTAAAACAACACTAGATGGCTATGTAACTTTATTAATCGCAACAACAAATTGGGAAACCGGACTTATAAGTCCGGACCTGAACCGGAATCTTTGGACTCGAGTCTGGACCTGAACTGGAATGTGAGCTTCGGTACGCACCACTATCTATGACTATGCCCATAACGTTAGGGATATATGACTCTGAAGTATTATCTGATGTATGAAGCACCATCTGTTTGTACATGTATTTTAATCTGATGTATGAAGTATTATCTGTTTGTACATATATTTTTATCTGATGTATGGAGATAAAACCTTGTGTTGTCCTTTTGTGACAAATGAGCAGAACACTCTGAGTATTGGTGGCAATTTGTTGGCCTTTGATTTTCCAGATCTTTCAGGCTATTCAAATGCAAAGGTCAATGTTAGAACATTTTAACATTTGTTTGAAGACATGAATAAGGGCATATTTTTATTTCAAGAACATTCAATGGAGAGTGAGGTATACTTTTAGTCTGAACAGTAATTTTAAATCCTGGCAATTTTGAGTCGTGAAACAAGCTGCTAGCCTTAAACTATGTGCGTAACATAATGTGTAACCTATATATCGACCAGGTGACCCAAAGGGATAACCCTTACCAATCAGTTACTTTTTATGTCAGCGATAAAAGGTTTGTTTTTGTTGTATCCACCTTGTGAGTGCAGGTGTGGATTAATTCCATTACTTATCCAACCAATCATGGACTTATCTAGCACAAGGTAGTGCTGATCTGAAAAAGATGAATGTTGCAAAAGGCTACATAAATGTCATCGTTGGCAGTGGTGACTTGTAAGAGTTGCCAAGTCGTGTCAAAAGATTGAGGTAAAGTCAATAAGGATGTCATCTTGTTGTAATGCAGATATGTTGACTTTCTTACCACTCAGGCATGTGGAGTGCGTGAGCTAGCTAATAGTAGGTCAAGCCAATCAGTTTTTGTTGTGTAGGAAAATTTGGGAAAATTGTAGGAGGATTCTGGAACCATCCATCAATGATCAATTCATGGAAAAGTTTCAAACATTTGAATTTCTTTGCCTTGGCTACAACCTGTTGTAATTTACCAATGATATGTTGTTAAATTTAATACATGTAAATTACTACAATTGTTGCCACAAGTTGCACTTGTCTAACCTTCCTTGCTGGCTTACCCCATAACCGATACACATCTGCTGCCAAAAGACTATATGTTAGCAGGGAGAAGGTTCAGTTCTGCTATGAACCTACATAAAATGATAAATCATAAAGGAAGACGAGATACTGAAATCAAGTCCCATTCAGTATGAACAAGTTTGCTCTTCTTTTGGGCATCCTATGTTTAGACTCATGACTTATGCCATCCACTGCATACCAGTCCATGAACTGGAAGTTTCCTGATAGGATGGTGTCATCTCGCATATAAAAGCCAAAAGATTGCAACATACGAATCACACAGTCAACGACACAGCAAAGGAAGACAGCTAAAAACAAAGAGTCAGATTCAGTGAGAAAACAAGCAGAAAGATAGTACGATGCCAACATTTGGTAAATATCACCTCTTTTATGTGAATCTTTACTACAAAATATTTTTATTCCGAAGATTATTGCTGGCTTTTCCTTTTTGGTATGAAGGGGAATGTATGTATGACACTGTCAATTTGCCATCAAAATGATATAATATTGACCTTTGTTTTCAAGTAACTGTTCTTGTGGACTTACATGTAGTAAAATATATTGTTTCCATGATGGACCTGTCTGCTCTGAAGGCAACCAGATTTGTCAGGTTAAGTGGCTGACATATCAAATATGAAAGGTTATTAATGTTACACTGAGTCTGTAGTATGGTAGAGATTTGTCAATCATTAAGTCATTAGATGAGATTTCAGAAAATGCAAGAAGTCTAACATGAGAATGACGACTATTCAGATCTAATGATTTGTCCTACACCATTTGGTCACGTCATGATCATGGGAGTCAGGATGGAATGTCTGACAAACATGTTTACTGAAAACTGCCATTGGAGATTTGTTATTGCAGCTCAGATTGGTTGGACTTTGGCTGTTATCCAGGGCTGACTTATGGCGACATAGGTTATCTGACATTTATCATTGGGGCAGGGTTTCAACAGTGGTGACAATTACATTTATATCAGTTATAAACTGATATCATTTACCAAGTTGTACCAGAACTAGTATTTTTCTTTTCCTTGTTTCTTGCATTTTCTAATTTTTCTCTGTCAGTCTTTCCCACTCGCAAGGAAGGAATGGTGGTGAATACGATTATCTATTTTCTTTTCTATTCTTAATATGTCCCATAAAAACATCATTTAGAAGTCTCCATCAATTAAAATAAAAAAAAGAATGCCTTTAATGTTGAAAGTCTTATAAAATGTCTGGTGTATTACTTGCCATGGCAATTGCCCTATTGGCTACTCATCCGGGAAGTCACAACATGTTCCTCATAGTCATAAGACATAACACTAGGGTGCACAAAGAAGGCAAAGATTTAAAACATGTTGGCAAAGGTTTAAAACATTCCCTCTGTTGACCCTTGAACTCTTACCAACACGTAGACCCTTGTTATATTGCACAATCCTATGCCCATATTGTGCAACCACACGACATAAGCAAGACCTTACCCAATGAGGATGCAATATTAGTGGGAGGGTGCAAAAGTATTTTTTTAGTAGATGAAAAACATTTGGAAAGAGGTTTTGAGGCATATTAGTATCTTAGATGATTTGGCCTTAGGCAAAAAAGACACTAATTTTCCCACACATGGATTAAAATATCTCCCAATATCAGAATACATATCTTCCAATAGACCCTCTATCAAAATACATATATCTTCCAATATCAAAATAACATCTTATTTTTCTGTCTGAATTAATTGAAATAGGTGAGGGTTACAGGTGGGATATTGATTGAGAGTCATTTTCAGTATTGACTCTTGATTCTATATGGAACTCTTGATTCATTGAATTATTTGTTAAAATGAGCTTTTACATGTATGCAAAGTATTGATCCCCTTACTAGTACACTTAGATTTACAAAATATTGGAAATCCCCATCACATCTGCTGAATTGAATATCTATGTTCATGCCATTATTCTACCATGAGTGGTCTGAAGACTAGAATTAAAAAAAAAAAGAAACAGGGCAGTTTTTCTTGCTGTAACTTGTGTGTAAGTGTTTTTATGTTGCAGTATAAAATGTAGAAGAACATACCTCTGCGTAGGCTGCAATGATATGTCTTTTCTGCAGATAAAAAGGGACCCTGTGTGGTTGAAATTCAGAATCAGTACTGTTCCTGGGAAAAACACTCCCCAATTCCATCTGCCCCATGGACTGCCCCTTGCCCAGTAAATGGAATGTTCCATTCAAATTTTGTAAATCAGCTGTTTTGTAAGAGACAGCCAGAAGGGGACCAGCTGGCCTGTGTTTTCTGGCTGCTATTGTGAATTCTTACCAGGGAGACTTAAAAGCTAAGCATACCTGGCCTTGTGAACTGTCTATTCTGCTTTAAGGTCACCATGCAGTGCCCCTGAATCAAGGTATTGATAGGTTTTACATGTATTTCTTTTGAGATGGAAAGTACAAGGTTTGATGCCAGGAGGAGTCATGGATCAGTATAGTCAGTGGTTAGAGCCTTCCAAAGGTCAGACCCAGTCAGACCACCACTCACAGCAAGGTTGTCTTTTGTACCATGAAAGGAAAGCTACTCAGATGTTCTTTCATGTGTGCATTGAGCTGTAACGATATTTCACTGCTGCTGTGAAGTAGCTATACATGTATTATGTATGGAAGTTGTATTTATTTGTGTTTTTTATTTTGCCATGACTGGGTCAGTAGATCAATAGTTGGTGTAAGAATTTGTAAGTGCCCTGTGTACAGTATAAAATGAACAGCACAGTCAAACCTGCTGAAAAAATTGTGTTTGCTTCAGTCAGAAATGATCTGTCAATGATTCAGTGTGTTTGTTACATATTGGACAACTGTTGATTAATCTGATGACAGGCATCTCTACTGTTTTGTATTAGAGATAATGCAGACCTATGGTGATCAGTTAGTTGCCATCAGATGCCCCTGTCAACCCTGATAACGTTTTAGATGTCATGACCTGTGGTACCACCACTCCCTCTTCTTCATTCATATTCATTCCCATACCCAGTTAAAGCCAGCGCAGGTAATAGATAGCGTCCATTCCGCCATTTATGATTTCACCGGCAAGTGGCAGCGGGATGAGCTGTGACACAAAATGGCCTGTTAGGTAAAGGGAAAGCTGTCGTTTGTTGGTAACTAATATATGGTCCATTCTGTGCATTATCTGTACATATCAGCCTCTCGTGTATCAGAAAATCTAGAAGTCTTGATTCATGTTGGTGCAATGTAGCTTGATCAGCAGCAGTTGGGGAAAAATATTGATGTGCATGACGTGACAATTTTGTTCATCATTAATGGCTCTCTTTTAAATTGATAAGTCATTGCATTTGTGCATATTGCAATTTTGTGTTGATTGACCAGAATTTAATTACTTCTGATCGATGATTCTAATTAAGTCTTTTTTTTACCTGACATTATTCATGCTATCATAAACAATCTATCCGTGCAGTTTGCTATAACTTGTGCTAATTATCTCTAATGTAATACTAGTATTTTGATAGTTTTTATTATGCAACTTGTAGCATTATTTCCATGCTCCATTTAGGGTTGTCAAATTTCTTGTACTGTACATGTAGGTCTGTGTGGTGGGTGTTTGTGGGCTGGGGGGTGGGGGGGGTCCTCCATTGGCTTATAGATATGTGATAGATGTCTGGATAGATATAGACTGCCCTGATAAGCAAAATGCAAATTGGTAATTTTTGGTATCACTAGAGAGTTTGACCACCTTGTTGTACTCTTTGAAATTCTCGGGTACTTGTGTTTTGATCTGGATTGAGTATAAGCAAGGGTAACCAATACTCATGAGCTGCCTGTATCTGAAAGATTAGCTCTGAGGTTCAACATTGCAATGAGCTCTATTCTTTAGTGATTATTTAATGTTTCTTTGCTCAGCTGCTGATCCACAGCAAAAAAGCTATATTTGAAAATGACTACTTTCCTCCTTACCCAGAAACTGAGACTGACCTGGCAGGGTCCCTGTCCCCCCCACGGAACAACGTGCTGTCTCCCACCCGCTCGTCCTTCCCGAAGCATGTTCATTCAGTCATGGACGACAAGTTCAAGGAGATCGCCAACGACCTATTCAAGCGAAGTCGCCACGAGTCGGAGTCCTTCCACCCGGATCTCACCGCGCCGTACGAGTACCCCGACCAGTGTCCTCTGGAGTCGGAGGATGAGAAGAAGAAGCGTTTGGAGCGACAGATGAGCCAGTGTCACGATGTTAAGATTAAGTTTAAGTGAGTGGCAGTGCCTTTCCCGGGAGTTTCAGGCCGTAGCAAACTGGATCACTCATACTTCAGAGAAAAATTGGAACATTCAAACTGGAGTATTTTGAACCAACACATGACACAAAATACATTTTCTACAATACAAGTGCAAGTAATTCAAGTCCAGGCATATGGTGGTAGATAACCTGGCATGGGGTGCTACCACAGGAAAACGATGGTAATGGAAAAACTAGTTGTACCTTACCACTGTGCCAAAATTAGCTAACCATTGTTTGGAAGAAATTAACACCCCTTCCTCATAATTATTATGGAAATCAATTGAATAGCTTTTCTTGAATAAGCAAAATGAGGAATTGGTTTGTAACATGTAAAGAAGGAATAATACATCATTAGAAAACCATGTATGTAACGTTACATTAGATCAAAATGAATTGATCTTGATATTTACTCCAAAATAACATTTTGTTCCAAATTTTCCAGGGCATACATATGACAGCGAGCCCTTGGGCCAAGCCTACATTCCCGTGAAAAACAAATATGATCGACTAGCTGTGAGTAAACGTGATGAGTGTTCCAGTCTTGCTCAGCCTGACAACCCTGGGCATTGTGACCTGCCTATTATAACCTGTGTGCAGTGCTGCTTTAACACTAACCTTGGTTTGATGTGTTCTCATCCTTCTCACTTTATCTTCTCAGCTACTTGACTTGTCATCCCTCACAGGAAGGGTTAGTTATAAAACCTAGAGCCATCAGGAGCCATACTCAAAATTTAAGATGGTACAAATTTAGTACATGTACATTTGTCAACATTTTGATTGGGTATATCAAAGTCCTTGTAATCAAGGGAAAACCAAATTTTCATTTTCTTCTTGAATTATCCCATTTGAGCCCTCTCAGAATATCAAAAGAAATTAACATTAAGTTGCTAGGTTTGAAAAACTCATTTTGGTATCCCCTTTTTAAATTGCATGATATTGAGGTAGTACCTTAGATCAGGAAAAAATGTACTGACGTATTGAAATAGGATTGTTAACATACATTTTTGTATGAGATGTAAATAATGCATTGCAGATTGTACATGTACTATATCGTAAATGTTAGTCTTATTAGCTAGAGAGGATTGTCATAAATCTCCTACACAACAACATGTAAAAATCTTTCGGTGACTGAAATTTTCCATGTTGTTTCCCCTGCCACTACTTGCATGCCATGATTTGCTGTGTGCTGTACAGTGGGTTGGATGGAAGGTAAGTAACAGACAGGCAGATATTGGCATGTCCTAACCAGTCATAGGTTCACATTACAGTACTTTTGCCTATAGTCTTGGTTTCATTTATTTTGGCAACACGTCCAACAATGCAAGAAGTCACTATGAGATGTTTGGATGAATATATAAAAACTGGACTAACCAGATGCGATGGCTATTCCACGTGTTCGTGTCTGGCATTTTGTGACCGGTGTGTAACCTGTTTTTGTCGGACATATACATGCATGCATGTAACAACCCGTGCATGGGTTGGCATACATTTCTGGAAAGCTAAAGGTTGAGGTTGTGAGCAGATTGAAATTGTACAATCAAATGAAATATGAAGATATATGCAAGATACATATGCATTAGTACTGTTTTGTAGCCTTATTTTCTTGGTGCTTGCAGACAGGTTGAACATATATACCCCCAGTTGTGTAATCATACGTCTGGGGAAATTACTGTGTAGCTGTAGACTCAGGTTTAACAAGAACCATTGCAAGCACCAACATTTCTAATTCTACTACTCTGCATTCCAGTCTAGCATATGACCATACAACACTGCATGCTAACCTAAATTTCCACTGTACTAAAGTCTTTCTCTGTATTGATGTAGAGCAATCCTTATAGAAATGAGTGGGTCATGCTGGTGAAAGATGTGCATGTTTACACCATACAACTTGATGTAAACTCTTAATATACAGCATACAAAGTATGTGAACATGTACCCAAGTCTTATATAACGTCCTTGATGTATCTCAAAGGAATGAAGTTGGAATTGATGAAATGTCAAGCTTTGAAATTTACAGAAGTTATATAACAACTTACATTTGCCATGAATTAAGAAATTGTCATCATCATCATAACAATTCACATGATAACCATCATGTTATGAATCGTAACACATCTTTCATAGCATGGCCATTATTGCATTATAGCAGTTTTGAAGCATCAGGTCAACATCGGATGGCATGCTCATACATGAAGCCAGGTGACAGTGAAGACTGGTTTGACGTGGTGCTTGTTTCTGTAGTTGTTCGCACTAACTTTGCGGTGTGTTTTCCTCCTCCTTTCACTCCCCTCCTCAACATCTCAAGGTACGACAATAATGACAGGGAAGCTAGAACTACCCGCAAACTGAAACTCAAAGATATGCAAGAGTGAGTGTCAGGTTTCTTATCATAGAGGACAGATAATTAGAATACTTTACAGGTAATTATAGAATTATATATGGATTAGATACAGATGATTTCTTTCTAATGCAGCTGACAGTTGTTTTTTTCAGTTGTAAGTAAATACACTTTGATTTTCAGCCCCACATGTACACTTCTACATGTAATATAAAGGTTGCAGATGTACATAGTACATATCCATTGCTAGGAGCTTAATGATATGTTACAGTAGACACTTGTCCAGGTCTTACTAACAGTCCCATACAAAGTTGATACTGCATGAATACACAAATGGTAATGAAAGGATTAGGGGCCTGTCTAGATTTCTAGGAAGAATGTTTTGTTTTCTATCTGAATTTTTAGATATAATCTCATATAAGTGATAATCACATCAAAGCCTCCCTCTTCAATCTTGTCACTATTTTGAAGATAACCTCAAAAAACTTTACCTATTTGTCAAATTTCAGATAATGTAATCAGCGTGATAATGTGATGTGTAGTATCTAGCCTAAGGTGCATCTTAATTTTTCCATCAAAATAACTACGCACCAAATACTGACATCCAGACCATCCTAACCAACAGTAACAAGGATTAAGTCTTCGTTATTCCAAATGCACTCATGTGCACAGCTTATAATCTGAAGAAATTATTCCAAAGTACAGGCATGTCCTGCATGACAGGGCCAATTTCCTGTAATTGCACGTCCTGTTTCCATGGTGTTTGATATGGAGCAAAAGGAAGCACAGTACTTGTGGGAAAGGCTGTATCTGCTCGCCTGTCTTAGGAACAGTACCATCTGGTCTGGTATTTCAGAAATTGCTGGCAGTGTAGTTACAAATGTAGTTAATTGACATCTTAAAAATCTTTTTTTTGGCAGAAACTTTTCAAACATTAGTCATTAAATTGTTAAATTTTTAAGTTTTGAAATTTTCAAATTACATTTTGCATTGTAATCTGTGTCATATATTAACAACCAGTCCCTACATGAAAACACATGGGTATTATACATGGTAACAGAGTTTCATAGATTTCTATTTGATTTAGCCAAATGTGAGATATCGGTTCTGACACCTGTTGTAGAGACAGATCATTGAAGGCCAGGTATCTCCTACCAGGCTGGTGTCTATTTGCTAGCTCAGTGTTCATAACCACATGCAAACGTGCATGCAAAAATCTGCTAACACATACAGTTTGTACATTATCAAAAATGCACATAAATAAGTGCCCTTTGTGGCCTTCACTCAAAGGGCATGTGGCGTTAGTTGAGCACTTTACGAGCTATACCTGGGTTTCAACAGTGACCAGGTAAGCCCCTGGAACACTTAACTGTAACCAATGGATTACTCGGTGACTCTGATCAGTGTGAAAATCAGCTGTGCTCAGAAATCATTGATACCCCATTTTCTCCCAGTATTATCTGTGTGCATTAGTACAAATGGCCCTGGCAGTAATTCTTTCATTTTGAAACACAAAGTTCTTTTCCATCCCATCCAGTGCATTCAGTAATGGTGTATATAGGGAACTGGAAAATGTTGTAAATTATGAAATGTATTTGGGAATCTAAATGTACTATGTCAAATTTTGCACTTCAATCAGATCAGGTTGTACATGAGGATGCTCTGTTATTCAGGTAGATTGACATTAGGTCTGGATGTACAGTATACATTGTACATTATCAGGTAGTAATTAAAGCAAATAGGCACACCTATCGTTTTGACTCTCTATGCATGAATAGTGTGTTCTTGTATATAGAGTGTAGGGTGAATTTGTATCTTTCTTATTTGTATTACTGTTACTCCCACCAGGCACCAGCAGAATCTGAAATCGCCGACGTTCTTTGGGGCCACCTTGACACCCGCAGAGTTCACGAAGGAAGAAGAGGAAGTGTTGGGACAGTTCCAGAGAGTGTCCATCACTGGGGATGAAACCACTGGGGCAAGTCTACTCAATGGTTCTCTAATACCCGTCACATTTGGTAAAAATCGATCAGACGACGATTCTGCGGCAATCGCCCGAGCCTCGCTTATAATAATAACTTTATTGCACAACAATTGTACAAGGTACAAAGTATGGCTTATATGTGACAGGGCCGGTTTTCAGGTGAAAAATATGCGCAACCCTCTGTCGGTCTTACATATGGCCTATCTACCATCGTTACGCCCATTAAGATCATGGATAATGTGACAAGGGTATTAGGAGTTTGAAATTTTAGGTTTTAGAAGGGGCATCATGTTCAAATGTGGATTTTGTCTGAGACAAAACCTTTAAGATTGGACATTTACTTTGAATTAAATGTGTTCATCATAATTTGTACTGTTAATTTTGTAGGTTCCCCTGAGTGATGTCCAGCAGGCTGCCACGTCCCTGACCGCTGCCCTGTACATCCGTAAGAAGTACATGGACGCGGGCATGCAGTCCTTCCCCTTCACCACGGAGCGCTACCTCCGCATGTCGGAAACTGGGGAGACACCGGTTATGGAAGGAGGGTGCAAGCCTGAACAGGACACAGGTGCATCTCTCTTCATATTGGAATTAAACAGCGTTACAAAAACAGTCTTCAAGGCAGCACACGTCACCACTGTGTAAAAGATTTGTCTTTATTTCAGAAAATCACATTGACCTGCTTCTAAATAACCATTACCATGTGTAGCTGATGACCTTACAATGTTCTGTTTTTACGTACAGAGCGAGAGGATACTTTGGAGGCCAGTTCACCAGTGTGTAGACAGGACCCTTGGGCCAACCCCACCCTGCCTGAGTCCCTGGGTTATCATGTAAAGATGGTAGACGGTGTGGTCCATGTGTACGATAGCCCTGATGCCATGAGAGCTGACGAGCCCATTGAGCTGCCCTATCCTGACCTGGCTTCCTTCATTGCTGATATGAACATGCTGTATGCCCTGATAGCTGACGGGCCCATGTAAGTTGTTCTGTGGGTTTGAAACTACATTGTACATGTATGTCTTTTAAATATTCGATAGTTTATCTACTTCCAATAATACACACTCATTTCACTTGCTACCATTAGCTGGAAGTAAACCTTATAGTACTAATGCATGTAGGTAACATTTACCGATCATACCTGACATTCCTTTCCAGAAAGTCGTTCTGTTACCGTCGGCTGAGTTACCTGTCGTCCAAGTTCCAGCTGCACGTGCTGCTAAATGAGATGAATGAGCTGGTGGCCCAGAAGGAGGTGCCACACAGGGACTTCTACAACATCAGGAAGGTCAGGCTAGGGTCTGAACACTGGGAAAGTGTTCATGTTGATGGAGAAGATTATGTTTGACAACAAGGGGAATGAAAGTAGCACATGTTTAGGAGAAGGGACCCATTTCTGTCTGACATACACATACATGGATCCTTGTAGCCTTTCATACAAAAATCAAGCATATACAATGTAGTGTTAAAGATGGGTAAATAGTATGTAGTAGTGTGTGTAGCCCATTGGTTGGTGACCCTGCTGCTGGACCAATATGTGAGTTTGAATCCTGCCTGTTATTATTTACCCCATTTGTATGCTGGTCTGCTGTTCATTGTACAGGATGCAAAGAGCTAGGGGAATTTCCCTGGTGCAAGGAACCTGTATAAACTTGATACTATTGTGGAATCTGCCTTCTCTGTCATGATAATCGAAAGAGTAGCTCTACTGCTTTCATTGAGCTAAACTGATTTGAGATCGCGTTCACTTTCTGATGTCTAACGGCATTGTTACCTGACTGTTCCCCAGGTGGATACTCACATCCATGCAGCTTCCAGCATGAACCAGAAACACCTGCTGCGTTTCATCAAGAGCAAGCTCAGGAAGCATGCTGACGAGGTAGTCATCAAGAATGGAGGCAAGGAACAGACCCTGAAGGAGGTGGGGATGGTTTTGTGTTTGCACTGTTCTGTAGACCTTAAGGTGCACTCTCACCGGACTTGGGGCACGCTTGCGGCATTGCGGGGTTCGTTCACTGCGTCACTGTTTGTCATTTTTTTTTTTTTATAATTTAGAATACGATAAAATACACGAAAAGTAAAAGAATTTGTTCATCTCTGAAATTCGTTGAGTATCTTTCAAACCCGGCAATGCCACAAGCGTGCCCCAAGTCCAGTGAGAGTGTACCTATACATGTATGTAAAGCTAAAGGCACAACCCGCCGTACTTGCAACTGCGTAGTGTCTACGTTCCAAAACATGGGCAATCGCACAGAGATTGTACGTTATAAGCATGTACAACTCACCACTTGCGCAGCGAACGATGCACGTAACCGGCTCACAACCAGTTGCGTGGCGTGCAGACCACGTACTTACAACTTAGCTTGCGCAACAGTGCGAGAGACGTGCGTTGAGACGTACTCCCTCCCTGCTCTTGCCAGTCCTTCCCCACGTTTTCGGAAAAACGTGGCGGACATGACCTCCAAAAAAACGTACGGACAAAAAGCATGTACGGCAGGTTGTGCCCCTAGCTTAAGGTAATCCCATTAATTTGTATATGTAATCATGCAGGTGACCACACTAGAAGACATAAGATCCAGAGGCCAAAGGTTTAATTTCTGGCTTTCTTGACGAGACATTATGTCTTTGGGAAAGACACCAAACCTGACTATCCTCACTCCACCCAGGTGTAATAATGGATAGACTTCGGTTAAAAGGTAAAAGGCAGTGGAAGGAGAGGGGTGGGCTTCACTTTGCTATACTATGCCCGAGACACAGTGGATACCAACCACTGCCCCTATATGGCCTCAAAGAGGCTATGGAGCTATTTTAACTGTTTTACAATTACTTTTATCCTAACCATACTTCTTTAAGAAATTTTTATGCATAACAAAAAAGGTACCATCCTAGTTTACAAGAGATGGATGTTGTACTGTTGAATATGTGTTCAACTACAGCATGGCCTTATTCCCATCTTTTGTTACAGGTGTTCGAGGACCTGAACCTGACAGCCTATGAGCTGAATGTGGACTCACTGGATGTCCATGCTGTAAGTAGGAGCTCATTTCTCCATCACCTTGACTCAGGTGTTTCATGAAAGCTGTTTAACAGTTGATTCATGTAGGTGAAAATAATTGTTACAGATACAGAGAGATGAATTACAAAATGTACCTGTTATGTTATCATCTCTTTGAGATCAGAATTTTGTGCCTGTTTATTAAGATACATTGACTAAACTACTAAAGAAACACAACATAATTGATGTTCTAGCAAATGGTAATGTCTGTCCACATTGACCCCTGACAGGACCGTAACACATTCCACCGGTTTGACAAGTTCAACCACAAGTACAACCCCATGGGGCAGAGTATGCTGAGGGAGATCTTCCTCAAAACTGACAACTACTTACAGGGAAAGTACTTCGCTGAGCTGATGAAGGTACTGTTTTTTTGTTGATGCTACATTTGTACTATAGAGTGAAAAAAGAACAACTTATCTGATAGACTAAGAAAATGCACAGTCAAAAAATCATTTGTGTTAATGGATATGTTCAAAGAGGCTTGAGGTTCCTTTATCACCATAATGATGATAGCATAACCGGTCTGCTGTTAGAAGGTTGGAGAAGTAAGATGGTTTGACCTAGCCTGACCTAGACCTGACCTAACAAGGATGCAGTTTTTCACTTCCCAATCTTTTGAACCATAAAAGATGGATAAAGTTTTGATTATTCCCACCAGGAAGTGATGGAGGACCTGGAGGAGAGTAAGTACCAGTTTGCTGAGCTGCGTCTCTCCATCTACGGCAGGTCCCGTGACGAGTGGGACAAGCTGGCAAAATGGGCGGTCAAGCACAACGTCTACTCTGACAACGTTCGCTGGCTCATCCAGGTCCCCAGGCTCTAGTAAGTGCAGGGACATGGGAGACATGGCTTTTCCCTGGTGCAGAATACTTAAAAACATCATAGCTGTCGCTCGCATCATTTGATATTACACAGGAACAGGGATAAAGCCTAACAGATGAAATGTAGATGATTTAGTCATTACCTTTCTTAACAATCTTTAAAAGATTCCCTTTTGCTTCCAACAATCCACCATGGCAAAGAGCAAAGTCAGTGTTGTTGTTATACTGTGTAGCTAGTGTCCTTCCCATGGTCACATATGTGTTTGAGATTTACCTTTCATGTGAGTTTTATAACCTTATACTTATTGCTTACAGATGTATTTGGTGATGTTACTGTTTTGTGGAGGGCATGTTGGAGAGTCCATTACATGCAAGTCATGGATTTAAGGTTTTTGTGTTGATGGCTGTCTTACATTATTATGTTTGCATTTTCTATCGCTTTATTCTCCATAAATTTTTAACTGTGTTTTATATGTCTGTTCTCAGTGATGTGTACAGAAGTAAGGGCACCCTCAGTAACTTCCAGGAGGTACTACAGAACATCTACATGCCACTGATTGAAGCCACTGTCGACCCACCGAGCCACCCTGAACTACACGCATTCCTGAAATATGTAAGTGGCAATTCTTATTTCTTTCTCAACGACGTGTGTACAATCTGGAAGTTCATAAGCATGTGTTCCTCTTCATATGTTACAACTGTACTGACGTGCTAGCTCTAAGGTATTGAAATTTGCTAATACTATGTGGTGCTGAATCATAGAAAGTGTCATGTGATTCTAAATACTGTTGTATTTCAGGTGACAGGGTTTGACAGTGTAGATGATGAGTCCAAGCCAGAGAGACACATGTTCACCATGGACAGTCCCCTGCCTGCAGAGTGGACAGACGAGGAGAACCCACCGTATGCTTACTACCTCTACTACATGTACGCCAACATGGTCATCCTCAACCATCTACGAAGGTACCATAATTGCTGTATTTTCTCTTGTGTGAGTTATTGTTTGTGTGAAGTTTATTTCCCTTTGCATTTGTGAAGTAAATACTATACGAGTTGGAAGAAAAGAAAAATCTGAAGATTCAGTACCTAGAAGTAGTATTGAGAATTTGTTCCTTCTGTGTTGTGTTTAGGGAGCGTGGTATGAACATCTTTGTGCTGCGGCCACATTGCGGTGAGGCCGGGCCTGTGCATCATCTTGTGTCATCCTTCATGGTGGCAGAAAACATCTCACATGGCCTGCTACTCAGAAAGGTATGGCATCAGGTTACAGTCATGACAGGAGTTCAGATTGTCTCATGCACTTGTATGGGGGATAGTCATTGGCAGAACACATTTTAAAGGAATGCTGACAGGAAGAAGTATCAAGTTTGGCTGTCAGTCTTTTGAAACATTTCTGGCAGACATGAACAGACTATGGAAAACTCATTGTTTCATATTGCCATGTTCTTACACCACAACCTTGTGTGCTTGCAGGTCCCAGTGCTACAGTACCTGTACTACCTGGCACAGATTGGCATTGCCATGTCACCACTCAGTAACAACCACCTGTTCCTGGACTATCACCGCAACCCACTGCCGGACTATCACGCCAGGGGCCTGGTCATCTCCCTGTCTACTGATGACCCCCTGCAGTTCCACTTCACAAAGGTAGGAGGGACACTTAGTGATTTTTCATTTGTAGCAAAAGTGGACCAAAGCTGAGGGTGGGGGATTGATGGGGTATGATATAGGCTGTCTCCAAGACCCCTCCCTCCATTCAGGGACGGAAATTTGCTCGTATTGAGGGGGAAAATTTGTCCGTCCAAAATATTTGAACTTCATGACATGACATGATGAAAATTTTGCTTACAAGGTTGAAATGACAGATTTAACAATGGAAATCCACAACATGAGCTCCCAAACAGTGAGTGGGGCGGAAAAAGAATTTAAAAATAGAGACAGCCCTGGGGTGGTAATATTTATGCATTTGAATGAAATTTGGGTAGAAGGGGAGTTGATAGCATGAAATTTTATTAAGTTGGTACCAAAGAAATGACTTAAAAATACGTAATAATATAATCCGTAAAGAGTCATTGTATAGAGATGAATTTTCTACCAATTTTTGACTACATCTGTAATGACAGAGTTGACTTGCCTGGCCACAGGAAGCCCTAATGGAGGAGTACAGCATTGCTGCGCAGGTGTGGAAGTTCAGCACCTGTGACATGTGTGAGCTGGCCAGGTCCTCTGTCCTGATGAGCGGCTTCGACCACAAGGTAAGAACCGCTCGCCTCACTTTGTCAAATTCTTCTCTGCACTTTCCTGTGTCTTTCTTTTGCCTCTAACTCTGGGTTGTCTCTTCTCCAAACTGCTCACCTTTGTCCGTGATGGGACAGTATCAAAAAAGGAGTGCCACGGGAGAAAGTCAGCAGATTTCGGTGAGAGAAGAATCAGAAATGATGCCCCTATCCCCAACCTTACCCCCACCCACCTTCAGTTGTAAAAAACAAAGCAGAGGTCTCAACAGCCTAGTAGCTGTAGTAGTTAGATGAAGTTCCAGCCCAAACTACTGGTAGTTAGGTTGATTGAGGAAGATGGAGAAATTTGGTCACATGTTTAGTTTCCTGGATGAGGCTTGCATATCATTAAGTATGATTTTAAAAATGTGGACACCTAAAATTGATGATTATTTTACAAAGACATGGACCACTTCAGAACGTTTCTGTTCAATCTGCTACTGTTTCTCTAGTCCCTTACCATGACGTGTGAGAAGACAATCTACATGTACCATGCTGTCTATTCTTGTGTTACACATGTGTTGTCTTACACATTTGTTCTTGTAGATGAGATCAGTAATCAGTAAAAATGATATGGAAATCTGACCATTTACTTGATTTTTCCAAAGTGGATTTTTGAGTCTTGTGAGATGAAGGTGTAATGTCATGATTCCAGGCAAAGCAGCATTGGTTAGGAGATAACTACAGACAGGAGGGTCCTGCTGGGAACGACATCAGGTGTACCAATGTGCCGTCCATCCGGCTGGCCTACCGCTACGAGACTCTGGTGGAGGAGCTGAAGATGATCTGTACGGCAGCCTGGGAGTACCAGCAGGACGGCTCCAGCTCAGGCTCAGGGGATGCACAATAGCCTACTAAGAGTAAATTGTGGTGCAATTCAATAGACATATGTTAGGTGGCGCTGCTTGCACGAGAAATCATTACTGAGAAGAACATAAAAACAGGGCAAATCAAATGTACTGTTCAACAAGGCTTACTGAACTTTGCCAATAATGAATTTCCAGATTTTCTAAAATAAGATGAGATGATATTGGGAAGTAGTTCAAGATACACATGTATAGTAGGGACAGTTGGACCGATGGCAGGGAAAGAGGTACTGGTAAACTTTTGCATGTAACTTTTGAATTTTAAAGCAATGGAGAAAAAAATATCACTAATGATAATGCTTTTGAAACTAGTGGCGTTGAATCAATGAAAATTGAGATGTATGGCTCTGACTTGAGTGTTTTTGAAAGGTGGCCCGGTGCAAAGAGATTTTTCTGAAACGTTGATGCAAGTCGGTAGATCTGCAGGCAGATGCTGCTTGTACTGCTTGTCACCTTTGACAAGTGGAACTGTGGGTTGTCGTCTCTCGATAGGGAAATGGTCAGATCCCTGGTGGGTAGCCAGGGAGTGTGTTCGTGGTGGTAGACCAGGAAGACAGTCAATAACAGGGAGCATTCTTTGTGCTGAAGTTTGGAGGCAGATGTATAAAGGGCTCTGCGATGGACTTCTGGTTTTACACAACCAATCTGATGCTTCTTAAGGTAGTCCAATATTAAATGTATAATAAAGATTGTGGCATTCGTTTCTGTCTGCAAATTCTGTACAACCATGCATCCATCCATTCATTTATTTATTTTACATGGGTTTGAAAGGGCCTTTTCGAAATGGTGTATTACATTCATGGGACTCTTAAACATAGTAAATGCTCCCTGCTATTGAAAGTATGGTTGTGTTGAACCTGAGTGGCATGTGACTTTTCGTTAAAATTTATATAGAAATATGCTTCTACCAGACAGGCAAAGGAGACGCACTGCTATCTATTTTAAAAGCTGTTCTAAGTATTCAAAAAATCTACTGTTCTTTTTTTTTTTTTTCATTTTCTAAATACTATAACATAAGCAAGTATTGGAACCAAGTGTATCTTTCAGGTCATGTATCTGTTAGGTCAAAACCCAATGGATCTTACATGTCATCTACTAATAATGGCATTTAAAAGTTTGCTACATTGAAACAACTTGGCAAATTTTAGCAAAATTTTGTACATCTGAGTATGATGACTCATACCTTGTCATCATAATATGTACATTAGGCTTTACTGACTAAATTTTATGGATGACATCTGTGCGCATTGATTTTCGACAGTTCTAAAGACATTGGGGCCACAAGTCACCCCAAAATGGCCTCATGCATTAGATTTAGAATCTCCAGAGGATGTCATCCATAAAATATAGTCAGTGTGGCCTGAAATGTTCTGTATTTTTTGCACATTTGAAAGGTGCTCTTTACACATTACATGTAATTCTAAGGCATTTAAGAATCACTCTGCTGTGAAAGCCACATGAAGTGTATTGCATACCAGCAATACTGTAGAGTGACTTAACAAGGTCAGAACAAATGTAACATGATCATTTTTCCATCATGTTTTTAAAAGGTTGTTCCTGTCTAGTTTGTGAAGCCACTTTTTTGTATGATTTATGTTTTATTTATTCAAAATTTTATCTTATCACACTCACCGTGTGTAATAATTATAACAAACATTTCACAAGTGTAGCATACCATAGAAGACACTTATGTTATGAAGCTAATACATGGTACATGTATTTTAAAGGACATGTTTTTTGTCTTGTTTGCTCGCTGCACTAAGTGAGAACCCTTTCCAGATTTGTTGGCTGTGTAATTCTTTAGGGTATGCACTTGTTTCATTTGGTGAAGTATCAGAGTCATGTGCTTGTAGACTGATAGGGTTAATACTGTGCATACATGTATGTGTCTGGAATACTGTGTTACTACATTGTTCCAGTGCAATCTGTGATGTTGGCTCACAGTACATGGCATTGTAAGTGTAGGTTTTTACCACACAAGACTTCTAGTGCTGACATACTGTACACTCAATCGTTATCGTATAAAAATTGTCAGAAAAATGATTCTTTCAATCCAGTATGGCATTTGCCATGTTTCCTAACTATAGCTACATGTCAGTTTTGCTGGATGTCTTCAGGCAATTTGAACCTGTGCTGTAAAAGAATTTTGTGTAATTTTTCCAGGCTTATGTCATAGATTAGAATTCTGTAACCTTGTATCTACTAATACTGTATTGTAATCAGTGTTGTTTCTGTTTCTGCTAGCTTTTATGGTATAAATTTGATGTGTCAGTTTTTATGGTGGTATTTATGATGGTTGCTCACAATTTTGCTGTTAATTTTTCTTTCACGTGATGGGTAATCTCAAACTAACAGCATTAATCTCCCAAAAGTCAACATGACCAGAAAGACTAACTTCTACTGGACCCTTTTAGAAATGGAACAGCTCTTAACTGCTCTAGATACAGCGGCTAGCTGTCTTAATGATCTGTTGAATATGAAAATGAGATGTGTAAACATTGGTGTCTGTCATATCGGAAGAATTCTCAAAGATGATGTATTTGATTGAAACTAGAGTTGTACAAAGAGAGATATCATACAATATAACTAATTACTTTGCCATACATAACTAAACCTGGATTAAAGAGTAAATAAAAATATACAAGTAAAAGTGAAAAGGCTTGTATGATTTGTATGTTTATATTTCATACCCCTGTAGGGAGAGGGATATTTGATTTCTCTGACATCTCATCATCTGGCATCATACTTTTGATTTTTCTGCCAATTGACAATTGGTTTCAGTTATCGTATCCTGGGAGTGACTCAAGCTATTTTACATGACAGGTTAAGTTATTGATGTCACTGCCATTTAATGCTGTAAGTCCCCTTTCCTCTCTTAGCTTCATCACTATTATAATATCTAAAATTCCAAATGCTACAGTATTACTAGAAAAGGTTGATTGCCTGCAATCCGAATCAACAGTGGCTGTGTTCTTGCCATGTATTAAAAGCGCCCTCTATTGATCTATTGCAGTACTACAACACTGCTGCTGCTATACTGCAATGTAATTTTTCGCAATGTCATTTTCCGCCAGCTGTCAACAATGGCATGATGATGATACCCAATGCAAGTGGCAAATCTGCAATGTATATTGCTAAATTTTTAATGAGGAAATGAGATAAGGTTTGAATAGGTGTTTGACTTTCTATGGCGTCTTTCACTTTGTTTTCATAAGAACATTCGAAATGATGAATAGTACCAAGAATATCTCATAACAAATGATGATAACTATGCATTTCCTTTGCATTTCCTCACTGTTAGAGATCATGTGTACATTATTTGAAACCATTGATGTAAATACAGCACGTCTGGTAGTCAGCTTTAAAGATCGCTGCAGCGGGTGAAAGTGACCGTATCAATATGAAATTAGCTTGGGGCAAACAATGTCAAAATGTGATTCCAACATCTTTGCTAACTTATTCTAAATTGAGTTAATTGACCCATATTACCATGAACAAACCGAGTAGACTTTATTCCAAACATTTTATTCCTGTGCATGAAGTTTCAGGTACATGTATGTAGCTAAACTTGACTAATGAAGTACAGAAGTACAATGTAGAAGTGCTAATCAAAATGTAAACCATAAAACCCAAGCATGGCAATCTACATGTACATCTATTTGTAAAAGTAAACCAAAAGTTAGCTACTGTATTGCTTACATAACTGCAAGTTCCATAGGTTGGTTGAAAACTACAAAAATAGATATGTGTTAAAGCTTTAAATAATAACACAACGCTGATGGCTTTTCAAGCAAAAATTACAGCAAGCTAGTAAGTTTAACAACCCGTATCTTTATGTTCAAAATATGCCTAAGGAATGGGCTAGCAAACTGTGGCATGTAAATTACAAATCAAAAACTCTGAAACATATCTTAATCTATGGGCCTGTTGTAAGTTCTCATGTTGTGAAACGTTTTCTGCATTTGCAAGTTTATAATTTAGTATATGGCACACAACAAAACAAGATATACATGTTACATATGAAAGAGAGCATTTCAGAAAACAAATAAAAAGTTATAGTCAGAATCTGTTTTATGCTCTTAGGGACTGTACGATATTTATCAGGGGGGGAGGGCTGGTGCGTTAGGGGGGGAGGGCCATGTTAATTTTTTTTTCGGTGGTGGGAGGGCCATGTTAATTTTTTTTAGATAGGGGGGAGGGCCATGTTAATTTTTTTGAAAGAATTGTTTATACTCTTTTTGTTTTGATATCTTGACATGGCCCTAAAACTGATAAAATAAGCCTTCTGAATAGCCTAAAATGCAAGAGCTTCCGGGGGGCTTTGCCCCCCTAGGCCCCCCAAAGTGGCGCTGCCCTGGACCAGTGTTCCCGCCAGGCATACGTCATTCCGTCTACAGACTTATTTTTTTCTGGAAAGACGCACTCGGCTCGGCTGAGTTTCCCAAAATATTTAAGTTACAAAAGCGGTGCACGGTAAATACGTGAAGAATCCAAAACTATACACTTTATTTTTTATTTAAAACATTTCTTTTGTTTCAAAAAGACAAAATTTGCGGCAGAAAAAGGGGCCGCAATATTGTTGTCAAGTGTCGATCGAGTCGGCTGTGCACTGGCATTGGCGTCCGTAGCACATGCCGCGGCATGCCCCCCTCCCCAGACGGACTGTCGATCGCAGCGCCCAGCACGTCTTTTCTGGCTACTCCTTCAAGACTACACCGGCACTGATCACTGCCAAAGATGCAGCAGATCGCCCTCCTTCGTATAATGTACAATGTATAACGTTCTTGGTCTACTCTACTCTATTTAAAAAGAAATCCAGCGGTGAGCCAAAGATTTCACGCCGAAAACGGGGTTACCTGAGGTCGCACGAAACAAACGCACGCTCGTGGAAAATGACGTCGCGGCCTTGTAAAACCCGACCGATTCGATAAATTTGAGTAAAATCATCGGGCAAAGTAGAAAAAAAAAACACAAGGTGTGATGGCGCCGTTTATTCTATCCTCTGGAAAAACTACTAGCATTTGATGCGGGAGGGCGCAACATCGATCGCACGAGGTAGGCATTCTTTTAATATTCAATGCCGGAAAAAAATTGGCAGGATTTTTCCATGGGCTGACGAACTCACTGGCTAGAGCCCTGTTTGGAAGCATCAAAACCCCAAAATTTTCATATAGACATGACTGGACAAATAATACCCGGGCCAGATCACGGACTGCTGATTCCCCGAGCTTATAGTTATAACGTATTTTTGGGGAGAGGGCGGACGTCGATTACTGAAAAACGCCGGAGTAAAAAAGGCAACCGGCATCCAATCTCAAGGGCATAATTTTCGTCTCAAGTTGCAGGAAATTCTGTTTTAGAGGGTTTGAAAATCCAAATTTTCCCGGGGGAGCATGCCCCCAGACCCCTGCCCCGACGCTGTGAAAAAATCCTGGCGAGAACACTGGCCGGCGCCCTTGTGCCCTGACGTCTATACTTGTTGTATTAAGATTATTTTATCGGTTGTTTTTCTACCTGTTTAATGATGCCTGTCGGGGGGAGGGTCATGTTGATTTTTTTTAGGTGGAGGGGGAGGGTCACGTTAAAATTTTTTGAGATGGGGGGGAGGGCCATCATAAAAATTTTTGATCCGACTTCCAATGCACCAGCCCTCCCCCCCCGATAAATATCGTACGGTCCCTTAGCAAAGAGGTATATTCACATATGCATGTTATAATCATACTGATATAATGTTAAACATACATGTACATGCATGCTCTTTTAAACTAAGGGGCAATATTGGAGTGAACGGACCTGATGAGTACAACCTAGTGAAGGGCTTACATAATTAATAGCTATAAGAGAAGTGAAAAATGGCACAGTATGGCTGTACTTTATTATGATTATTACAAATCATTTTAAAAGAATTGGAATAAAACCATTTGAAGACACAAGAGAAGTGAATAGAGTGAAAGTCAGGTGTACTCCTATAATCTGAACAGACCGTAAGTCCTTGTCTGATCACTGTACAGGTAAGGGGATTCAGCACAGAATAATAGCACTGTGCCATGGACATTTCCTGCTGGGATGTTTTCAATTCCAAACAGCCAGCCACCCCTTTTTCCCATCTAAAATTACTATGGCCCTTCTTTAGGTGTTTACACCGAGTTCCATTGTATTTAGACTAACAGAAACAAGGACATACTACAATGCTACTAAAAGTAAAACAGCAATCCAAAATGTATGTTTGACAAGTCTTTTTGCTACTTAAGTTAAATACTGTATGTCCATGTACACTATAGGTACCACAGATTTCAAATGAAATCATTTCACACATTCATTACAATTGGCATGTTTCCTTGTGTATGGCTGGCCAGCTCCAAGAATAGTCAGGCCATGTAAGCTGATCCACAAAAGACATTCTACACAACACATCTATAGAAATGGTCTATGATGTCATCTTGTTTTATACATTTCATTTTCATCATGTTTGTAACACTTTAAAGTTTAGAGCTATGCCTTATTTCCACACAAACAGCTTTAGGCCTTTATACACGTAGCTGAATCCTAAAATCCCTGCTAGAACTACGTAAATTCGTATCTATCAAAAAAGTATCATATTGCACTGTTCATGTACTTGTCTTCAATGTTATTATTAAAAACTGTAGTTTCTGAACTTATTCAGGGAAAATACTACATGTAACTGCATATGTCTTCACTTGACTTGCATGTATTACCTTTGCTTGGAGTAATGCAAAGTTGAGTCAACATTTACACAATGCAATAAATAAAACTCCAACTTTTGGTTCTTCACTATTTCTCTGCATCACACAGCATCAGATACAATTATTAAGCCCTTGATTAGTACGGCTAAAGTTCAGAATGCATTGTCATTTTTCCACTGTTTCATACACTAATAAAACATACAATGAGAAGTCTGTAGTGCAGTCATAAACTGCTATATCATCCACATCAACAGTATACATTTGTACGTAGGTACTTCTAACTAAGGCCAGGTTATTTCACAATATTGCGAGCATTTGTACATGGAATAGTCCAAATATGTTTCACTCATGACTACTCCATTCGAAAGCTCAGACGTAGTTGGTCAGAAAAATTGTAACACCTCCCTTGTTACAGTTGAACTGGAGAAAAACACCACCAAGGAACAGAAGCCCGCATGCTTATGTGAGCCAGATAACACAGCAAGTATACACCACAATTCTTGCAATCCAGAATTGAACTGCAAACTACTACTGGTATACTACAGTAATCAGTAAGCAGAAAACACACCTCAAAGTCAGTTCTTGGGTTACAGCCATTTCAAAGGGAAAGTTGCAGTTCATTTTTCACGTATAAAAAATGTCTCTTGAGTACACCTGATTAGATGCATACTTTTGATTGCTTATATAAACTTCTCTCATTTAATCTACACCACCATTTTCTCTCTACTGTAACACTGGGCAAAATTGACTGGTCATATATGAGAACCGATTTGCTATACAAAACATATTATTATTGTGACATATTATAATAGGTACTCAATATTGCTTTCAAATGGCTCAATTCTTCACTATCAGTCACTTCAAAGTCTTTTCAAATACAATATATATAAGTTAGCAATGTTTACATCAGGATTTAGTTCAAATAACATATTAGTAATGCACACTATTGTTGGAGGCCTTGGTTACAACACAGGCTAAAATAGACTCCAAAAGCTCTAGGCTGGCCCTACAGCAGGAGTACTCCAGTATCCCAGTACATGGATGTACCATAGTTACCGTTAATCAACATTCCAGCCTATCTATCATGTCTGTAAATCCCAGAATCATACAGTAACATAGCATAATCTAACGCTATAGTTTTCTCGTGGGCGTGGCAACTCGCCCCCCACGTGGTCTGCGGCCCAACATCTCCAGCAGGTTGTTGATGCAGAGGTCGTTGGCCTGCCGCGCCTCCTTACAGATGGAGGTGAAGTTGAGGAAGCCGTGAGACAGCTCCTCCACCACCTGGAGCTTGTACGGGATGCCCAGGGCCTTCAGACGGTGCGCAAACATGATCGAGTCATCCAGTACAGGGTCCAAGGCACAGGGCTGCAGGACACATGGGCACAGGTTACTGTTATTTTGATATTTGCCATATCACATTTTTTTATGATGCCATTAAATGGTAGGATCTAAAACTACTTCTGACCCTTATTCATCATTTTAGTCCTGGTAGCAGTCATGCTTTTCTACCTGAAAAGAGTAACTCACCACTAGATAGACAGGAGGGAGGCCCTTCAGCAGCTCATCATCAGCCAGGAGTGGGGACATGTAGGGGTTGTTGAGGATGGGAGACGGGCGGTACCTGGTCACGTGGGATATCGAGGTCGGACTGTGTACCGGCTCCGAGGGCAGCACAACCTCCTCCGGTTTACTCTCCGTCATCTTCGATATCGCCATGGAGATCTCATCCAGGGATGGTAGAGATGGCAGAGAAAGAGAGGAGGGCCTGTTGGGGTCATCCTCTGCTGCTCTGTCCTTCTCCTTTCCTTCTGATCCTTCCTCTGGACTCTTCTCATCACTCACTCCACTTGGTGAGTCTACTTCAGTCTGTTTGTCTGTGAGGGACCACTCCGAGTCACCACTGTCTTCTTCGTAAGGAGACAACGCAATGTCCTCAAAATGGGGCTCTTTTAGATTATCTACGGTTGGTTCAGTGTTCAGTTTGCCCTGTATGACAGCAGTCTCTGTTTCCACAGTTAATACTGGTATGTCTGTTTGGACTGGCCCATCCCCACCTGGAGGGCTGGGTGAGGGGGTATGGACTTCACACAGACCACCCGACGTGTTTGTGAATAACAGTTTTGGAGCGGCTGCCCCCTCCCCACTCCTCTTGGGTTCTGTAGGAGAGGGATCAAACACCAGTCTGGCTGAGGAGAAGTTGTGCTCAGGAGTGCTGAGCTGGGGGGTGGAACTCGTGGTCGAACTGGAGGAACTGACGTCTTCTCCCGGCTTCTTCTCTTTGAGACCAGCATAAGCAGCAATGCAGCGGGACAGGATACCCATGGGGAGGAGGGGGTCCATCATGCACAGGAGACGGGAGGGGGAGGGGGTGTACCGGACCAGGAAGGGGGTGTATGCGGCAAGGACTCCATCAGGAACCTACAGAACAACAAAACCTTTGTTTTTCATCACAAGTGACATTAAAAAAGCAGGTACCTGTGATAAATATAGAATACAACACGGTGTATTCCGTATCACCCGAGGTATCGGCCCGACCCGCGGGAGGGCTGGGACCGAGGGTGATGCGGAATACACCGTGTTGTATTTCATTTATGTCATACCCACCTGAGAAAACCCATGTTTTGATGCGAAATGCGCCAGAAGTTGAACAAATTTGGTGCCCTCGAACCAAAAGTGTTGCAACAGCAATGTTCCAACGTCCGAATCAGGTATTCGAATTGCCACCCGAGCCGTATTCGGCCCGCTCGAAATGCTTCGATTTACTCGAAGAAAGCCTGTGTGATACGCCTTTCAAACCTGTGCGATACGGAAGCGTACGGCCCGGTCCGGAACACCCGTATCGAACGTTTTCGCGTCACAGGTATGACATAAAAGCAGATACAGTATACAAAAAAAGCAAAACTGATATGTTAAAACAGTGTACAAACAAATTTGTGACACAGCAGAATACCAACCCTTATGCCATAGTTAGCAGCTCTCATGGCCACAGACACACACAGGTTTCCTCCTGCACTGTCCCCAGCCAGACATACTCTCTCTGCTGTGGTGCCTGGGGTGGGAATAAACGATAACATGTCATTCCTACAAAACTACTATTGAACTGGATACTGTAATGATTACTTTTGAAAGTGACACATTTCACTATATCAGATATTGATTGTATTGTTATATTTTGTTGTAAACTAGCATGTAGACAAAAGATAAGTGCATAAATGTACAAGATATTTCTTATACGCATCCATGCACACAACGTCACAAGAGTACTGACCAAGGATGTGAGCATTCTTCAGTGCCCATGCATAAGCAAAGAAGCACTCCTCCATGGCCCTAGGGAAGGGGTGTGCAGGAGCCAGCGAGTAGTCCACAGACAGAATGGGCACGTCAATGTCCTTCGCCCAGGTCCGCAGGTACATCTGTATAATTCAGTACACAGGTCAAACTTTGCTGACATGTCTTTATATCTATGTCATCAAAGCAGGGTCAAATGAAGGTCCAGTTGAAATGTCAAGCTAATCCTGGATCTAAAAAGTCAAGGGACAACTACATGTAGACAGGAATAGCTGTATTAAGTATTTGTACCTCATGTGATTTGGAGGACTGTGCCACAAAGCCCCCTCCGTGAATATGAATGATAAGAGCATCAGACTTGGGAGCAGGAACCTTCTTCTTCGTACCCAGTTTCTCTTCCACCTGGTCCATGATGGGGGAGGAGATGTCCTCAGGCTGGGAGGGGTACAGCAAGTCTTAAAGTCTGTGTGGCCACATTTAGAGTTGCATTGTGCAAAATTCATTAAAAACACAGTGTCACATTCTGGTATGTTCCAAACCAAACCAAAATGTAACTTTAAGACAGAAAGAATCTCCCAGTTATTAATCATATTTTACCATTATAATTAAGGTGAGATGATTGGAAAGATGCATTCCTCATTACCAGGCACAGGAGGATAACACATGCTGATGAATTAACATGGCTTTTGTATACCATGTGCATCTTCACTTTTACCAAATCCACACCCACTTCTACATGTACCTCTATAATCTCAAGCTAAGAAAACATGCACACACTGCTTGATGCCAGGTTCTGGATGGGTGAGTGAGGAGAGAGAGAGAGAGGGGGGAGGGGGGCACCAAGCTACTGCAGGATGGGCACCTTTTTCTTGGTTCCCAGGTATTCCTCCAATTGTTCTATCAGATCCAGATCGTCTGGCTGGCGTTCGCAAAAACACAGTTTGTCAATCATGTTGATGTTAACAGGGGGAAAGAACAGTCACTTGATTGCTGTCCAACGTCTAAGGACAACTGGCATAACTTGTAGTTGAATATATATGGTTGTTATATTATAGTATCTGGTCCAGTTTTTGTCTTCTATCATGGTAACATTCAATAAATGAAATAAATTAGAAAAAAGCAAACAAACAAACACAAAAGGCTTAGAATAATGGTGTTAATCACATTTTTGTTTGCTTTAAGAAGTATAAATACAAATATAATTCTTTGACATTAGGATGATATAAAAGAAAGTCCAAGTGACCCAGTGTGACTGACCTGTCCCTCCCTGTTCTCGAAGCATATGAGCCTGACTTGGACAGGTCCAGGTCCAGTCTGGGAGCAGGGTGGGGTGATGGTCACCAGCTCTCCGTCCTCCAAACTGGACTCCATCTCAAACGGCATGGCAGGGATGTGGAACACTTTGTTCACATTAACTGAGCTACTCAGGAAGCCTGACATGTGCTGTGGTGGATAA
This sequence comes from Branchiostoma floridae, assembly GCF_000003815.2. Lineage (NCBI taxonomy): Eukaryota > Metazoa > Chordata > Leptocardii > Amphioxiformes > Branchiostomatidae > Branchiostoma > Branchiostoma floridae. Next base: position 16,794,499 of record NC_049979.1, on the reverse strand, counting down.
CATATGAAGCAATGATTATTTCAGTAAGCTAATGTACAGAGTATCTTTCCAGAAAAGTCATACTTTAGATCATATTTTTAAACACAGGTCTTTCTACTTTGCCAGTTCATTTTGAATATGAATAATGCTGACAATATAAAAGCTCAAAGGTGCAGAGAAAGATAACCTTCAGCACTGGAAGGTGACCTTTCATGACACTTATGATCAATGTCCAACTATGAGACTGTACCTGTAAAGGTCCCTCCTCAGTGATGTTCCAGAAAGCCTTACAGAAGCTGATGTCTGCTTTATCACACATGCTGACGATGGTCCGCGCACGCAGCTCAGGGTTCATGGCGTACTTCCCGCTATTGAGCAGGGACGCCAGCGCTCGTGTCAGCTGGCCATCGTGGTCGCTGTAGGCTTCCGCAAACGATGCCATTGCAGTGGAGATGGTGTGGAAGATTGGCTGCATAGAGCTACAGAACTACACAACAGATATCAAAAATCAATGGGTTTTACATTCGGATAAACTACTTGTCTGTAGTGGGCCAGAACCCATGTGTGCGCCCCGAGAGGAGACGGATAGACAGTGTCAATGAAGATCTTAGAAAACTGGACTTGCAAAAAGCCAAGCCCCTTGACAGAGGCTGATGGCATGGAGGGCAGCAATCAGACCGAAACGACTTGAGGAAACATCCAACCCCTGCAAGACAGGGAACAACAGACGCTAAACTGGATAGTGAGTGAGTGTGAGTGGTAACAGCAATGTCTTACACAGAAAGCACAAGCTGTTCTAGCACAGAATAATCAGTATTCCAGTACTTTAGAAATGTACAGAAGACTAAATACTGACTTTTGGCATCTAGTCAATTTTGGTCAATATAATTAATCACTTAAGTTATTGTGTCAATCACTGTGTGTACTAAAAATGATGATCAAAGAAATCTATGGCAAACATGATGACGTCCTACAAAAACATGTAACTTTTCCAGCTGCAGCCTAAGTAACATAATCATACTCTCACAAAAGCAATTTCAGATAAAGCATTGTGTAATCATACTAATGGTATCTGTGCTGTTGAATTCAAGGCCTCCTCTATAGAATTTCCATGCTTGTGGTGCATTTTGATCGGTATGGTGGTTAATTATGCTGTGTGGGCTTATGGAACACCAGCAAAATATACCTGTAACGTTACATGTATATTATACTCTCTACATGAGTACATGCAATCATTATATGTCTGGTGGTTTGTGGTGGGATTAGACTTGTCCTGGGTGAGATCATGTTAGATTTAGTGGTGCAGTTATGTAATTATTCATGTCTTTTATACTATTAGCTAGATTGATGTAAAAAAACTGTCTAAAATCATTTATCAAATTCAAAGAAAATTCAAATCAAATGTTTGCATTTCAGGTAATGAATTCTGTTGTTGATAATAACACTGTCATTTTACAGCAATATCAACAACAGGTTTTGGCAACCATACATGATTATTATGTGGCTCCATTTATACTTTAGGCTGCAATCCCATCTGTTTCAATGTTAACCAAATTGCTCCAATAATGCTAATTGCCAAATACATGTACTCTGTACGTCGATGTAGGTTAGACATCCAGGTAATAAGATACGCCAAAAATAGTTACTCAAGCAACTGGATATGGTTTGAAACGGTCAGACGTTTCGGATAGAATCCA